>NW_027152191.1:0-27913 GCF_004359215.1 Bremia lactucae
GCCATTTTGCAATCAGACTTTCAAGATTTGATGTGGAGTACAGTCGGCCTACCACATTAGGACACCGTCTGTGGCAATATTGTGCATGCTCTTCTAGAGAATTTGCTACGTCCCCTTGCGGTTTGAGTGTGGAACATGGAAATTATTTAATTGGATAGTATTACATTTTGTAAATATCAGAATGTACTAATAAGTAGGAAAAGTTTTGTGCTAAATTATCCTCCAGAAAATATTTTATCAGAATTGTCAGGTACTTTAGTAGATTTTATATATTTTAACTTCTGTTAATGAATTTTCAGATTGGTGAAATCTTTTATATATTAGCTATTTTTAATGGGAGGCGCTAGTGAGCGCTCACTTTTCGCTATTGAGCGCGCACCCTAGCTTTCAGAACCCTGTACGTCTCTTAAACTGGTCGAAATGACGATTAAAAACTGCAATTTTAATCGGCAAAAATTAACAATAAGTAAAATGGCCGGAAATTCCAAAAATGGTCATGGTAGGCTCAGACAAACATTATTAATGAAAATTAACCACTCAAGGCCTGAGACCTTCCGCCAAATACAGGTGTACAGCGAGGTGGAATGATAAACACAAATAACCGATGTTTGAAGATTCCTAGATATCACTCCACCGCATTTCCCATTCATTTACATGTTTTTCCGGCTATATTTTTACGTCGCGAGGTGCAATCGTGACACCCTTCCTTTCCAGGGTGCTAACAATTCGCGTGGGTTTGAGCCCAAGATAGACAGCTGAATGACCTCTTGTTGATGTTCTACATTCACGGCACGATTTCTGGGATGTGCAGAAGGTTCGTCGAAAGGCTCGTGATTGTGAACATTGACTGTTACTTCCACTGTCTAGATGTCCTTTCCTGCGTCTCTTCCATTACCTTTCGCCTGGCGATGAGGCAAGAGAAGGCACGCCCATTGCTACGATTGCAGAGACACGCATACGCTGAACACCAGGTGCCAACTAATTTGCCTTCCCCGCCGAGAGCATTTCAGAACAACAGCTCAAATGTCACCGTCTTTCCTTTTCCCTACACGTCGCTTTGTTTTAATCGACAAAACAAAGCCCTCGTCCTTCATACACGCGTCTACAGCTGCGAGAGCATCATCGAAGGTAATTAATACGCGCTCTTTGATTGATTCTATGTTGCTCATGCAGAGTTTGGGATGAATTTGCAGACGGGAAACTTAAAAAGTATAGTATAGTACCATTCCGACCAATAAAGAGACATACAGGGTTTTAAAAGCTAGGGGGCGCGCTCAATAGCGAAACGTGAGCGCTCACTAGCGCCTCCCTTTTTAATCCATCGCTATATCCCAATAATTAATTAAGCGGAATGTTATGTCCACCCATTCACAAAGTTATTTTGTGAACGTCTAGATCCAGTTGGGCGACCACGAGTACGTTGGAGGACAGGATTTCTTGGAGCACATCATCCTAAAACTTGATATTTCTGATTAAAAAAATCAAAAATATTGACTGCAATTTTTCGTAGCTGTCCCATTATGGTTCCTTGTTGGCAAGGCTCCACCATGTTGTAACGTTCCCTGACAGCCTCTAAAATGTTGGCAACGTTTTGTCTACCCACTTCAGGCATGGCTGCAGGCGTCATTGATGGTGGGAACTCTCAACAGTGAGAGGGCGGCCACTTCTTAGAAGAGCAAGTATTTGATGCTGACAGGGTATCCCCAGTCTTGCATTAAGCGAAACTGAACAGGTTATGATGGCATTGGAAGGATCTTTAGTTAACTCATACTGCTCAAAGCATTTTCCTAGTGCATATATTGAAATGCAGCGCACCACACGAGCAATGAAAGGGATTTCGTGTCTGTGCATGACTCGCATTCGCTCCTGAGATAGCTGAGCATCATGATTTTGAATCTGGGAATTATGGCATGAGTTGCGCGAGTTTGTACATCACGCAAGTCTTTTGTGGAAATACTGATGTAGCTCTTTAACATATGATGAAGCACTTCAGCTCTTGATGGTGTGAAAGTGCATGCAATTGCATAAATCGATGTTTATGTGTCAGCCAGATGGTATCCAGGTATGCCAGCATGTTAGGCAGTGCAGTATACGCTGAGTGTATGCTTATCATGAGAGTGGTGTACACTTCCTCTGATGCTGTCCAATTGCTCAAGAATTCATGTCAGTCATCCTTAGGTCCAAGATATTTACGACAATTTGCTAGAACGTTTTCTGAATATGCCAAGCGCACTGAAGATGGGTTGAGGTGAAAAAATGTTGTGTCAGTGCATTCTTTTCGTGATGCGTCAGCACCGTGCCTACGCGCCCCATTACTTTCACGATGTATTCGTGCATAGTAGGGCCGAGGACGGGCTGAGCGCAATAGAGTCGCACAAGCGTCATTTAGACGCTGTGTTGCAGACTTTGTTGGACGCCCAATTTTACGTCAACTTGCAATAGAGCGTCATAGAAGTCCCTGAGATACCTGTGCTGGGTTGCATCGTAGGTACACATGGTGTACCGGTAGACCCAGTTAAGGTAAAATCAGTAAAGGAATGGTCAATCCCACGGCATGTGAAGAAATTGCGCCAATTCCTAGGGCTCGCTAATTACTTGCATAAATATAGCAAGAATTTTGCTGAGCAAACTATACCATTTTCTGACCTCCTTAAAAAGGACGCAGAATGGGTTTAGTTCGAAGAACAAGACGATGCGTTCACATCAGTGAAGAAATCTCTTGTAGAGGCACCGGTCTTGGCATTGCCAGACATGCATAAGCCCTTAAGCGTCATCTGCGATGCCAGCAACTTTGGAATCGACACCACGTTCATGCAGAAGGATGACGACGGCGTTGACCGCGTCATCTCTTATCAGTCCCGGCTTATAAAAGCCGCGGAACTGAAGTACCCCGTGCATGACAAAGAGCTACTTTAATGAAGTATGCTTGTGTCAAGTTTCGTGTGCACCCACTGGGCACCGAACTATTTGTGGTTCATAAGTGACGAGCTCATTAGCCTCTGATATAATAGAGATCTACAGTCAGGACGACCATTGTCGCCTGCTGTTGGATCACTTCGGTGGACGAAAGGTTTCCCTTTCGTCGCAACTGAAAGCTAAGCTAGCTCGCTTTAGCTACAGCGATGGCCTGTTATGGCATCAGCTGTCACCTTGTGATCCCTTGAAAATCTATGTGCCTCATGACACAGATTTCAAGCATATGTACTACAAGAGCTCCATGATGCACCATCTAGTGGGCATCTGGGCCGTGAAAAGCCATTCTTACGAGTGTCAGAGGAATTTTGGTGGCCACACCTATATAGATGGGTGGCCAACTATATTCGCTCTTGCGAACAGTGTCAGCGCATTAAGCCTGCACCGTCCAGCAGTGCGCCACTGAAGCTGCTACCGATTCCAACCAACTGTTGGAAGTCAGTAAGTCTCGACTTTTGGGATGCCGCTCGATCATAAGGGTCGGACAGGGCTAGTCGTCTTTGTAGACAGACTGAGCAAAATGGTGCATTTACCACCATGTAAGACATCGGTAACAGGGGGCCCAGGCAGCTCCCTTGTTCCTGGATCATGTTTACCGACTACACGGGATACCCAAGTCCATTGTATCGGACCAAGATCCACGTTTTACGTCTGGTTTTTGGCGACATGTGTTCGAGCTGCTCGGTAGCAAGCTCCACATGTCGACCGCAGATCATCCCCAGACCGATGGCCAAACAGAACGTGCCAATCGGGTCGTGGCGGATGTCTTACGCACTATAGCAACTCCCAAAGAGTGGAGCAAGCAATTGCCCTTTGTGGAGTTCGCTATAAATAACAGTGTCCACGCCAGTACGGGTGAGACACCGTTTTATATTAACGGACTGCGTCATCCTCGGACGCCAGTCTCGTTTGTGCGCAGCCCGAGTTTTAGTGGGGAGGGCCCCTCACTATGCTCGGTGCGAAAGAGAACATAGTTTCGTCATTATGACGATGACCCGCGAGAGTATCATCTTAACTACTGAAACTTGCCCTAGTGACCCTGCCAGTTTAGCAGTGGTCAATAAAACTACGCCTAATGACCGTCCTCTCGGCGGTATCTTAGGCGAGTTTGATGCTAAAAGTGTAAGCGAGGCTCAACGCTTTGTGGATGAGCGATTAGGCATCACACGAAAAGGCCGTGACGCAATGGTAAAGCGCACAGGACAGCAAAAAGAATATGCGGACTGTAATGGTCGCAAAAATAATAAACGCTCTAGAGTGGGTGAAAAAGTACTATTAAGTACTGCTACCCTACCTAAGAATGCAATTTCTGTTGTACCTGGTGGTACTACGAAGTTGTTGCCGCGTTTCATTGGGCTCTTTACGGTGGTAAAAGAGGTTGGAGACCTAAATTATAGGCTAACCTTTTCCCCGTATATAAACACTCACCCCGTATTTTACGTAAGTCGTCTGAAATGGTATGTAGACCCAAATGAGGTCACATACCCCCATCCGTCTAAGGAGATCGATGGTGACGCCGACTGTGAGTTCAGCGTCGTTCGGGTGAGGGAGACGAAGAAGGCGAAAAGCTATCAGCCGACCGACTCCTCCCACCACAAACAGGACTCGGAGAGCGAGAGACACCACGCGAGTAACGCGGATTCCTCAGCATTATGTTCTCCACAAGGTACAAGCGAGTCTTTAGGCGTTCATAACCCTGACGAGCCTTCGCTTGGACATCCGGAAGATCCGAGGTCAGTCGCAAAACTTGTCCTCGAGATCCACAATACGTCGTTCAGCAGCGCTAAACGCCTGCGACTGGACGGACAAAGGTAAGGCAGCCGCGAGTAGGTGGGCGAGATCGCCACTCCTATCGTGCGCCGCCTGCACTGATGGATGCGGGTGGAAATAAACGCTTCCTTGTTGGAAGGTTGCTTGCCCACCGCTCCGTGAGGCAAAGGTCAGATCCTCGTTTAATGGTTACCTGAAGAGTTTTGACCTTGGGAACCGATCGATACCCTGCGTATTGATGTGCCCGGCTTGGTGGCTGCCTATGAAAAGGAGCACCAGCTGAGGCCTCTTCGCTAGTCTTAAACGGACTAGCAGAAGCTGCGATGTGAGAAGAAACAGCGGGTACAGTACCGCACCACCCATGATTTCTTTCACACGCAAGCGGACGAAATTAATTCGCTGCGACCGCTGTTTCATCGCATCGGAATGCGGATGAATACGGCGCGTGAATTCCGCCTCGTATTGGTCGAACGTTTCAAGTAAACGCAACACGATCGGGATCGGGAAAATACACCCAAGCGATTTTCCCTGAGCCCTCCATGATTTAAAGACGCCATAATAATTATGAGCGTCTAGAAGAGCGCGCTCAAGGAACGACGCTATTAGCCCGTTTAAACGAAGCCATTCAGATGGAGGGGGCATCGGTGATATGCCACCCGTCACATAGCCGCGTTCTAAACGAATAGTTTGTGACACCGACTGAGCACGTTCACGTGTCGACGGCGGAGCTTTAGGCCCAGAATCCTCTATGTCAGAACCATTATAAATAATGTTCTGAGCATAAGTCGTTGCGGTGTTACCCAACGGAGAAGCAGCCGTGCCTCTATAGGCAGCACTCTCATTAATGTTCGCTGCGCTAACCAGCGCAGACGACGAGACAGCATTCGTAAATGTTGCTGTCTTCATGTTGTGAGCCATGAGAAAAGTTTGGATGGGCAATAATGCGCCATCATCCTTCCTCATGAGCTCGTTGTCCGCATCACTACTATGAGGTGACGGCAGCGGTGTCGACTCATTGAAATCGACAATGAGCGATGGATCAACATCCTCACTGTTAAGGTAGGATGGATCTTTAGCCTTGTTAACGCGACAGCAGCAGTAGCTTTCGGCATTTTTACTAAGGCATTAGACGCTGCCGGCGTGTTAACGCGGCGCGTGCGCTTAGCGCGAGGTTATGTGGGTCTCTTCGTAGACGACCCACCAACGTGGCCTCTTTTCGGTGGCATCTTTGGCGCCGTGTATGTAAACACAGGTCGCTAGAGTGCTTGAGAAAAATAGCGGCGCGTAAAGCTGCTCGCAGTTCCTCGTTTCTCTTTGACGAATTTAAATTGCAAATTCGTTCTTAAAACGACCAGATCGGCACGTTCTGTCTGGCCATCGGACTGGGGGTGATCGGCGGTAGACATGTGGAGCTCGCTACCTAGCAGCTCAAATACATGACGCCGAAAACCCAACGTAAAACGTGGATCGCGGTCCGATGATATGGACTCAGGCATCCCGTGTAGTCGATACGCATGATCCAGGAACAAGAGCTGCCTCCTTGCGTGTGACCATAATGCTATATGGTGCTAAGGGCACCGTTTTGATCAGTCTGTCTACAAAGACGACGAGCCCCGTTCGACCCTTATGGTCAGGCGGCATGCCAAATATGAAGTCCAGACTGACCGACTTCAAACAACCTATTGGAATCGGCAGCTTTTTCAATGGCACACTGTATGACGGTGCAGGCTTTATGCGCTGACACTATTCGCAGGAATGAATATAATTAGCCACCCATCGATATTGGCGTAGCCACCAAAGTTTCTTTGACACTATTAAAAATGTCTTTTCACGGTCCAGATGCCCACTCAATGGTGTACAAGGAGCTCGTGAAGTGTCTTCAGCTTGATATCTGTGGCGTACTAAGCCCTTGCCTGACCTTTATAAAAAATATGTAGAATGGGTTTGGTCAAACGAACAACTATGGACACTCCATAGGTACCGAGCACCATATCTTCCTTCCCCTAGTTCTTGTTGGCATTGCCAGACTGCGATGCAAGCAATTTTGCAATCGACACCACGGTCATGCAGAAGGACGACGACGGCGTTGACCGTGTCGTATCTTATCAGTCCCGGCCTTTAAAAGCCGCGGAACTGAATTATTTTGTGCATGACAAGGAGCTACTTTCAATAGGATGCGCACTTGTTCAGTTTCGTGTGCACCTATTGGGAACCGAACCACTTGTGGCTTATACGGATCACGCATCATTGCGGACCGCAATAAACTCACCGCTCCCCTCGCCTAAAATAGCAAGACGGCTTACATTCTTCACTCAATTTAATATATAAACTGAATACAAGCCGGTAAAGTCCAAAGTCTTGGCTGACGCGTTATCGCGCAGACCAGACTTAGAGGTAAGACCCCAGGAAAGTGTGTATCGTGCTAAGGCACTATCTGAGTCGTAGCCATGAAGTCTACCACGTGACGAGCACATTTTCCTCCGAATAAAGGAGAGCTACAGTCAGGACGAACATTTTTTTTTCGTCACCTGCTGTTGGATCACTTCGGTGGACGAAATGTCCCTTTCGTCGAGCCTAAAGGCTAAGCGAAGTCGATTTAGCCACAGCGATGGCCTTTTAAGGCATCAGCTATCACTTTGTGACCCTTAAGAAATTAATCCTCCCATGCTCTGCATAGTTTTTGCTATACTTATGCAAGTACTTAGCGAGCCCTAGTAATTGGTGCAAATTCTTCACGTGGCCATTCTTTTACAGATTTTACCTTGTCTGAATATGCTCGTACACCATGTGTACCTACGATGTAACGGGGCACTGCCGACTTGTACTGCTCCAGTACATGTCCACTTCGCACTGCTTCAGAGCGAGTGGTGCCTCACGTCACTTCGCGTACACTAGTACGTGCAGAAGAAGACTCTCTTGAGAACACTTGCTTTGAAGAGGGTTAAAGTAAACTTTATTTAATATAATCAAGTTCTTTTGCTTCTATCTATATAGTATTAACTTAATTTTTAACTAATACAAAACATGTTATAAAGTCTTATCTGTCTCTCTCTTTGCGCGCGTCCGGCGCTGACTGGACCGCGGATCAAGTAGACATTATGACCAATGGATAATCTTATCGAGTATTACAACGTAAAGTAATATTCTCCAAATATTATCTACCTCTTAGATAATATATTAATAAACAACCTATAACTTTTAATTTCATGTGACGATACACCCCGTTACATCCCCCCTCCCTTAAACGACAATCACTCTTAGTGTCATTGAATAGAGTGGTCACTATAAGATCATTAAATTGAAAACGATGTTGATTGGTCAAAACCATCATTTTCAATTCTATCGCATGGTTAACGAGTCCATGCGGTATGCGTATAGTGCGGCGCCTTCGGCTGCGGTACTTGCAGCCGCGAGCGACGCATTATTGTCTCTTGCGGTAGATGTTTCGTCTGCCGTATTTTCATCTCTTCCTGCAACACTCGATGTTCCAGGTGCACGTGGTAAGTCACCACGTGAAATGCGACCTCTCTTTAGAGGTCGACTATGAATGCGAGTTGGACGAAATGGCCGACTCGACGAGAGCAGAACAGCCGCCTGATCGTCGTTAGGCGGCTGACTATGAGCCTTCGAATGAGGGGGCTCAACCGGATAGACAAGCTTATAGCGTTCGCTATAGCATGTATGGTTCCGACGATGAGGTTGATTCCTCATCGCCAGCACCGTCTCCCGTGCCGTCACCCGCACTAATCTCTGTGCGTGGTGATGACGATGGCGTAAGCCATCGTTATAAACGTTCTCGCGGAACCCCTGCTTCAGTGGGTACCACTCAGAGAGCGTAGACAATAAAATGTATCATCTTGCCCCTGAGAAGAAGCCGGGGCTTTTGCCCGAACGGCTAGTCAGTAGCTTGTCTGTGGAGACTACTCCTCACAGTTTTTTTATTGCTACAAAGCTGCATGGACTTGATTTCCCCAGCGCGAAGAACTTTCGCACTGAGGAAGATTTCTTTCACGATGCTTTTATCTTATGCATCGATGGTATAGTGGCAACAACAAGCGAGATAAAAGTTCGTTGATGCAAGCCTGGAACGCTTTTATTCGCAATGTCAAAGACATTGGACGCGAAGCCTGGCCTGAAAGACTTAATGCGATTCGCGTTAAGTCTGAAAAAAAGAACTCCAACCGGTGCAAGATTAACCTGCATCGGTTGTCTCGTGAGGTAAGACTTCCATGCCTCACGTGAGGTGATCCCTCTCCGTGATGTGTCAACAACACAAAACGGGCGAAAGAAGATGTTTATTCTCTTAGTTCGCCCTGGGAAAGGGCTCGCATCTCTATCGAGATGCGCGATGCGATAAACGTTTTGCAATCGATTTACAAGCGCAAGAGGTGCGTGTTTGCCGATGGACCGTTTGATTCATCGGATGGGTCTCGTCATACTGACGGACGAGGCTCTCAACCTCATCAACCAGCTGGGAACGAGGTTTCCAGCTGTCATGCGAAGGTGGATAACCGTACCAGCGAACCAGATAATTTGTACGCTGCCCCTTCACATCACGGTGGCTTAGAATACGGTCCACAAGGAAACGGTGATCACCGTGGGAATCCACCAATGGTTGTGGTGGAGGAGAAAAAATAAGATCTGAACCGTATGTCAGACCTAGAGTCGAAGATCGACAAACTCGACCGCTACCTCCATGTGTTGGAGGAGGGACTTGATCACGAAAACGGTAAGCGTCACTCGTTCAAGCAGACGGTGGAGGCTCACTTTATCGAACGGTTTTCCAACCGTTCAAAGAGTGCGTACTCAATGTTGGAGTACGAACGGAAGTATCACGCTCTTCGCGATGAGCTCTCGTCAGCTCATCGCGGTTTCGAGGATCTTCGGACCCGACATGAGAATCTCTAGAATCGGCATGAGAATCTGGTTCGTGACCACAAAAAGCTTTTAGGTTTTTTTGAAAAGGGTGGTCAGATCCGTCCTCGAAAGATCCCGCGTGCTGATGGTATGGGAGGAGCCGACCAACGTAACTTGCAGAGTGCGTTTGCATCCTATGTGGCAATTCTATTGTGTACGCATTCCCTCTGCGATGCAGAACACGGAATGGCCCAATGAACTTGAATAATAGTTTACTGCTACCCACATTAGTGAGTACACGCTTAGGTAAGTTTACCGTAGAAAGTGGTACTAGGTCATTATTTTGAATAAAAGAACATTTTCTCTTCCATGTTTGTCTGCGTTCCGTTTCTGACGATTCACTGCGTTAGCAATGGAATCCTATACGAGACGGACTACTGATTCTCGAGTCAGCAGAAATTCCTCTGCTGACTTAGTTCTTTTGTCTTTTCCAGTGCACTTTGTGCACACTGCCATGAGATTTTATTCATCTTCGATGTCGACTGTTCCGACATCGACTTCATTCGCGTCATTGATAATTTCGACGCGTGATGAGCATGAGCTTGAAATGGCTTTGCTCGTGCGAGCCCCCTTGAACTAGAGGATCCCTCTAATTGGGTGCGTATGCGTTGTAGACGCATGCACGGAATTGTTGCTGGCAAATTCGACCATCGGTAAAAACTCGCTCGAATTCAAATACGATTGGACGTAACCTCGAAGTATCGCTTCGAGGACGCGGTTTACGCGTTCTGTCTGACCATCTGTCTCTGGATGATCAGAAATTGACATAGTCAGCCGTAGTCCGAGGGATCGGAACACGGATTGCCAAAACTCCGCTGTGAACCGTGGACCTCTATCTGAGACCAGTTCAGGGGTAAGCCGTGGAGTTCGTGGAGTTTGAATACCGTGTCGATAAAGACACGGACACAGCCCGGAGCTGTGATGGACTCTGGTACCGCAGCAAGATGGTACATCTTGCTGAATCTGTCTACAAAAACAAGGATTCCATTGTTCTTGTGGTCGTCTTTGGGAAATCCGAAGACGAAGTCCATAGATACGGACTGCAAACATTCTGCCGGAAGTGGTAGAGGTTGGAGAGGTGCACGGGGTGAATAGCTTGGCTTCACCCGTTGACACACCTCGCAAGCACGAATGTTGCACACGAACTTATACTGGCGGGGCCAGTAGAAGTCGCGACTTACTGTGAGATATTTTTTCTCACGTCCACCATGTCCACTTGTTGGTGCATGATGCGCAAGTGCAAATCATTGGGAGTTGGGACGACGACACATGGATTGTCGCCGGTAACGGCTGTGTAGCACAGTAAGCCGTTGCGTGTCGTGTATCGATCTAATGACGATCATTTTGAAGTCGGTAAATCTTTAAAGATTTATTTGATGGATCAATAAGATGATACATTAAGCGCAGAAGGTCTTTATCTTCTGTGTAGGCTTTCTTTATGTCATCAAACAAAGTTGATGACGGAAGAACACTCGTAATGAGAGTTGCAACAGTGGGAATAATTTGATTGTTGGAATGCGCAGCCGGCTCGAAATCGGGTCGGCGTGACAACGCATCAGCGACGACAATAAAGTAGTCCTGTTTATATTCCACGGAGAAATTATACTTCGCGAAGAACAATAGCCACCTCGCTATTCTTTGCGAGAAGTGTGGGCTGTTTACGGCCGTGTGTAATGACGCATGATCCGTATATACGATGATCGGCCTATCTCCGAGAAGATAGACCCTAAATTTAGCCAGTGCATATTTTTATGGCAAGGAGTTTTTTTGTCATGCACTGGGTACTTGCGTTCAGCTGGTTGCTGCTGACGCGATTGGTAACAGACGACGCGCTCCGCGCTGTTTGCATCGTATTGCATAAACGCAGAGCCGATTGCGAAATCGCTGGCATCACAGACCAAATGGAATGGTCTGTCTTGATCTGCAATTGCCACGATGGCGATTGCATCACGCTTTGCTTGATACCTTCAAAGGGGACGCTGATAATCAGCGTTCCATAACCATTTCTCATCTTTTTTTTTCAAGAGACGAGAGATATAAACTGTCATCTCGGCATAATTGTGTGAGTACTTGTGCTAGTACACCGCTAGCCCAAGGAACTTTTGAAGTCCCTTGACGTCGCCTGAAACTGGCCAGTCGGTAATTGCCATGACCTTTTCGGGATCAGGGCGCACGCCATGTTTATCGACGATGCACCTAAGAAGTGGTATCTCGCTTGCAGCGAATATACACTTCTTGAGATTTGCGTACAACTTGTGCTTTCGCATAAGTGTAAGAATCTGACGAACGTTTTATGAACTTCCACGTCCGTCTTTTCGTCCATGGCCCGGCTATGGACGAATACATCGTCAAAATAACTCGGTGCGAATTCTCACACCGATCTCAACAGATTCGTTACGCATCTGTTGAATGTTGCAGGGGCGTTACCAAGCCCCTGTGGCATTACAAGCCATTCTTAGAGCATTCCACTGGGAGTGCTCACTACTGTGTACGGGATGTCCCGTTCACGCATAAGGATCTGATAAAATCCATCCATCAGATCCATAGACGAAAAGTTGGTACTCTTAGACACACCATATATGATTACGTCTTTTCTAGGTATCGGCGTTTGAGCCGGTATCGTTGCAGCATTCAGTTTATTGAATGCGTGCACTATCCGCCACCCTCCTGTGGCCTTTCGCACACAGAAGGTCGGAGAGCTATGTGGGGAGGTTGAATCCCTTACATGGCCCGCTTTTAATCGATCGGTAAAGAATTTATCGATCGCAAGTACTTGTTCACGAGGCAGTAGCCACTGCTTCATGACACATTACTTCGAGACCGTTTTGAGCTCGATCTCATGTCGAGTGCCTTTATCCTTAAGCATGTCGCATGGAACTGCTTCAGGATATACATCTTTTAACTCAATCAAATCCTTGTATAGCGGATTTGTCTTAAGTGACTCCCAGGATTGAGTTGTATATCTCTCAATCCAAGTCTTCACATCGAGGACACTTTCGTCCATCGATGAGCTGCTGAGAACCCGTTCGTTCTCTGCAAAAATTACAGCTGACCGAATATCGATTTCGTATTCGTCCTCTGCGACGAGTACGCAGATCTGCTTGATTCTACACTATGCAGATCTTTCAAGAACCGCTTAGGTTCTAGGGTTTGTAATTGAGTTATCTACGAAGTTAACTTCGGAGGCGCATACAGATCAAGAGTATAAGCGCCTACTCTTGAACCGTCATTAACCCAAACATTCAATGCCTCGGTTTCTTCCTGGAATTTATCCACAGGCTGCCGAGGGATTACTCTGAAGTCTAGTCACTTCAGGATTAACTATTTGAGGAGATTCTCCTCAAGTACGTGACGACCTACTCTCTCAACGTCTTCCGACTGTGATTGCGCTATTACAGCCGGGTCCTCTCTCTACTCGACCGAAGATCATAGTGTTATCCTTTTTGGATAACGGTATTTCGTTGAATGTCGCCCGCTAGGCATACATTCATGTCTCAATCTACTCGACTTGTTCGAGTGGTGGACCTTCGGCGCTGCCTGTGCATTTGCACAGCCACCGGAAGCTGACTCCACAGTGTGATTAGTAATCACACTGTAATTTTGTAGAGCCGTATTAACGACTGTACCACAAGTGAGGCCACCGCACTCACTCGTAGTACATCCACACGCTTGTGGACGCTCCAAGGCGTTCATCAGATGGTCATCTGATGATCAAGTGACAGGTATATTTACTGATCGATGCTACCAGCTGATCCTTCGCTCATATTTTCTGAGCCATGGTAAACCTAGGATGACATCAAATTTGTCATCCAAATTCAATACGATGAATTCATCGTCGTACTGTAATTATTTTAACGTGTAGTGAAATTTCACTACGCGTTTCATTACTGTTATCGATGCGCATGTTGCTAAACGCACCTTCATCCTCGTTGGAGGGATGTCGCGCTCAACATATTTGAGCCTACGACCCTCTAGCGACTGGCGACGTATAAAATTATTCGACGCCCCACAGTCCACTAGGGCTCTAAGTGACAAATCATTTGTCACTTTTAACTTCAAGGTGATGAGGGATACCTCATCGCCAGGTGCAGAGATACATAATGATTGTGTGTCTGGAGCAACTTTAGTCAAGAGATTTGCAAATTTACTTGAGGTTGCTGGATTAGTAGAGCCTTGCGCCCCTACTGACCCCGACCGTTTTTTGGTGGTGCGCCTCGATCCGCAACAACGTCGGACCCGCAACCGTTGCTCTTTTTGGCATTCGGTCCATAATTACGTTTAGTACGTCTCGGTACTGGGCGTGGGGTGCCCTCGTCAAAGAAGAAGGAGGAACTGCGAGCTGCTTAACGCGCCGCTAGTTCTCTCACTCACTCTAGCGACCTGTGTATTTATGCTTGCCACCAAAGATGCCTCCTAAAAGGGGCCACGTTTGTGGGTCGTCTGCGAAGACGCCAAATCAACCTCGTATTAAGCGCATGCGCCGCGTTAACACACCGGCAGCGTCCGATGCCTTAGTCAAAACGCCGACAGCTACTGCTGTTGTCGCGTTAAACGGGCTTGAAATTCATCCCACTTTAACAGCGAAGATTTGATCCGTCGCTCATAGTAGTGGTGCGGACAACAAGCAAGGATGATGGCGCATTATTGCCCTCCAAACTTCTCTCATAGAAACAGCAAAATTTACGAATGATGTCTCTTCGTCTGCGATGGATAGCGAAAGACCATTAAGGAGAGCGCTGCCCATAAAGGCGCAGCTGCTTCTGCGTTCAGTAAAACCACAACGCCTTATGCTCACTTCGACAGCGATTGCATTTCTGCGATCGCTTATTGTTCGAAAAACGAGGTTTCTCGCTTTCGACATAAGAGAGGTCCATAGGCTCTGGACCTTCAAGCTCGTGTCGTCTTGGAGGACGATACGATGACGAACTAGCTTGAGCTTGTCTCTAAGTTACCCTGTTCCGCAACGGATATTGCTTCTTCAAGCTAATCCAGTTCCAAGTGGAACAGGTGGGTCTTCGCAGGACTATCCGTAAGACCTTGCATGAACACCGTAATCAACGTGTGTTCATGAACTGGGCTGTTTGTGATCGATGTTCACGCTTATGCCCAGCATATACCACTCTTAGCGAGTTGTCGCTTGCTTTGCTTGAGTTTCAGGAGCTCTGATCGAGCTCTGAACTCAGCCCAAGGCGGTTTAAACTTCTGTTTGAGCAGGGCTTTAAAAGCCTCTAGCGACTTGAAGACACATGGGTCGCGCAACTTAAGGTCTAGTGCCTAAGTTTTGGTACAATTTGACAAATTTAATTGAGGAAATGCGACTTTCATTTGCTCGTCGGCGATATGACGAGCCCTTATGGCATCGCTCACTCGACAACTATCTTAAAAAGGAGTCTTCTTCGCCTCCCTTGGAGTTGTCTATCTTTAAGGTTACGGGACGAAGCGTGTGCGTCATTCCAGGCACAGGGGTCTATACCTGTTGTAGCTTCAACAGCTCTGCCTGTTGAAAACCTTGCTGATTAAGCAAGGATATCTTCTCCTTTCCCTTCTCCTTCGCCTCGTCAAGTTCACGTTGTATGAACTTGGCGATGGCTGAATGGAGGGAATCTCTGTCCAAACCGGACAGCATGGCCAAGATGGCATCATTCCCTACGGTCAAACTCATTCGTTCGACCGCACTCCTCTCTATGTCACTTAAAAGGAAGTAGCTATCATGCGAAACGTGATGCGTATTTCGATTATCATCTAACATGTCCATGTCAGATGATAGAACTGTGGTCCTTGGACGATCTACCAAGTGCTACCAGGTGTAACGGGCACTGCTGACTTGTACTGCTTAAGTACAAGTCTCCTTCGCACTGCTTCATTACAAGTCCACTTCGCACTGCTTCGGTACAAGTCCACTTCGCACTGCTTCAGTGCGAGTGGTGCCTCACGTTACTTAGAACGTGCAGAGGAAGACTCTCTTTAAAATACTTTCTTTAAAGAGGGTTAAACATAAATTGTTTTTAATACATTTAAGTTCTTGTGTTTCTAGCTATTGAATACTAACTTAATTATATAATAATACAAAACATGTAATAAAGTCTTATCTTTCTCTCTCTTTGTGCGCGTCCGGTGCTGACTGGATCGCGGAGCAAGTAGATATAATGGCCTATATCTACCAATGGATATCCGAATATTACAATATAAGATAATTTTTTTCAAATATTATCTACCTATTCGATAATATATTAATTAACAACCTTTAACTGCTAATTTTATGTAGCGATACACCCCGTTAGAGTGCCTCAGCAATTTGAAAACTTCGGTAGCGCTCATACCTGTGCGCAAACTTCATCGTGTCAGAATGTATGGTTTGCGAGATTAGCGCAATCTGGAAGTGATTTCAAGCAATTAATGTCACCAGAGGCTTCCGGCTTTTGGCTTCCGATGCGCGACAAGAATAATTGCTAAGTCGATGAGTAACCTTTTCGCTTTGGAGTATCTATTTAGTAACTTATGCTTAACGCGTTAGCTGTTATACTTAAAAGGGAATTAATTAATTGTTTAATAACTTTTCATTATTATATAAATTAATCAAGGGGGATGTTTCCAACCCACCATTTACACCCCACGCAAAAAATAATCTACCGTCGCTGCCAACTTGATTTTGATTAGCCAACCAGAAGCCTTATGTATTGCGCTTCGCACATTTATTTACATGGACGAAAATAAATCATCGTGTTGAAACGGGATGGATCCAGTTGATTTACTGTCTAGTATCCTACCTGTTTAATTGCAAACAAGCGGGTCCTATCACTCAATATCAATCACAAACATTCTCTATATCACACTTAACTTTTTTTTTCATACTTGTCAGGCTCTTCTCTAATGCTTCCACCATCCCAGCACAATTGCCGTGATGTGTGCAGCTCGTGAATTCGCTCACTCAAAAGGATATGCTGTGTCTACCCTTCGTTCCGACAAACAGAAGATTATTTTGAAAATCAATCGAGGTGGCACCTACCGGCGAAGGGTAGCAACGGAATTTGAGCTGCAGTGAAACTCTGCGACCCGATTGACTAATTGCCGATTTCGTCAATCAGGGCGTCTACAAAGCGATAACAGCTGGCAGCTACGAACTGTTAAAAGGGAACATAACCATGAGCCTTGAGACATAATGTGTGGTCGTCCGACTGCCCGACACCTTCAAGCAGAGCAAAAGATATTCACACAACTACTTCTTAAGTCTGGCGTTGCGCTACAAAAATGGTCACAACCCTATGTCAAATAGATCCCAGCACAAAAGAAATAGGAAAGGACAATTTACAACGAGCCCCAGCGGTTACGCTTCGCAATCGCACACCACTGGACTTGGATGTTTTTCATCGTGAAGAGTTACTCTATGCCAGCACAAAATCTGTGGAACTCCTTCACAGGAATCCTTACGTTTTGATGATGGACTGCAGCTATGAAACAAATCGATTGAAAATGCCGATGCTCCATATCATTAGTGTCACAAGCTTTGACACTTTCTTCACAGTTGCTGTTGCTTTAATCAAACAGGAACGGGAAGCGAACTACCTTTGGGCTCTCGGACATCTGTTAATCTATTCAACGACGAGCTGCCACAGACAATCACAACAGACCGAGAATTAGCCCTGAGCCGCCACCCGGTTGAATGTCGCTGGTGCGTTTTTCAACCCTTGGAGCATCACAAGCCACTCCCAAAGCATACCGCTTGGGTGATTGCTGCCGTTTTGGCTACATCGGACTCTCTAATGAGTACCTGATAGTAGCCATCCTTCAAATCCAACGCGGCAAATATAATTGACTTTCCCATGGAGTTCAACAAGATATCTTTCCGCGGGATTGACGTTTGCGCCGGTATGGTCGCGGTGTTCAGCTTATTGTAAGCATGAACCACGCGCCATCCACCTGTGGCTTTACGCACACAAAAGGTCTGGCTGCAGTGAGGCGATTTGGTCTCACGCACATGTCGCGCCTTGACTCGCTTGTCGAAGATATCATCGATATAATCGACTTCTTTTTTCGGCAACGGCCAGTGCCTGATCACACAATACTTGGTGCCAGGTTCGAGGTCTATCTCGTGCCCGGTACCCCTATCTGCTGGTAAATGGCTCGGCACTTCTTCTGGGAACACATCGCGATGTTTCCACAGAACCTCAAAGAACGGACTGTCTCTTAAGGCATCCTAGCCTTGAGCAGCGTACTGTTTCTTTTTGTCCGTTTCTAGGACGCTCTCGTCCATTGTGGACGACGAGCAACAGTCCACCAAGTTCTCTTCTGGAACTGGTGTGACTATTTCGTGGATCTTTCCTTCATTTAATTCGGCGAGGAATAGACCCCACGACATCTCCGGGAAATTTACTATCTCCTCAGCAGATTTAAAGACTTGCCAGAGCACCTCAAATGAGGATGCCTCCGCAATTTCGTCTTTGAGGCCTCGAACACCTCGTTCGAAGGCCCGTCCTCTTTATTAGAGACTGATCCAAAGGTCACTCGTTTAGACGTGCCTTTGATAGCCCTTATCTATCGAGGACTCGTTCTTCAAGTAACCACGACCATTTTCTGAGAGCGAAGTGCCGTTGCACTCCTGGCTAACGCACCCCTTTCAACCGCACCAGGCTCTAGGCACTGTGCCGGTTTATGCAGCGCATGACTTCCTGTCAGCTCGCCGTCTACTGCAACAGGCTCTCGGCTCTGTGCAGGACATTCGGACGCATTTCTACTTGTCATCGTCCTTTTCACTACCCCAGTCTCCGCGAGCTGGGTAGAATTGGTGACGTTTGACATCCCGTCAACGCACCCTCATCTGTGTTCGACACGACATCAGTTGCATAGGCCTCTCGCAGGAGCACATCCTTTCCGGTGTCCTTCGTAGAGTTCGCAACTGTGCGTGTACGCCAGTCTATCCATGGTTGGTGTTTTTGACAACCATTGCATGCCTAGGATGAGGTCATACGGACTCTCCATACCTAGCACTGTGCTCGAACTTCTCTTTACAAGAGAAGTCACTAAAGCTGATGGCGAGTTCGACCAGAACTCCCTCAGACTAAACGAGCGCGCCGTTCGCTATACTAACGGTCGCCTCTTCTCGCTTGCCATCCTGGCAAAGTGACTCAAACATTGCCGGTCTCTTTTTTGGAGCCGTGGGCTTTACAAAATTTTGTGATGCACCCGAATTCACTAGGAGGATCATCACCTGGCCATAGCCTCGTACTTGAGCGCTATAGACCAGCAAAGTTGAGGTCCAAAATTTCGAGACCTCAGGGACTATGCTACCCATTTGTTCCACAACTCTGAACTTAGGGGTAGTTTCAAAGTCTGTGTCAGTAAGGCATCCCGCCCCTACTGCTCTCCTGCGATTCACGACCCCTCAGTGGTCGATGCAGAACTCATGCGTCTCGCACGCTGGTTCTTGCCATCGTCCTTAGAGAAGGGAGTCCTCTTGCTGGGCGTCTTTGCCCCAGCAGGGACCCTGGCATAGCCGCGAGCCATCAGATGGCCGTGCTTGCCGCATTTGTAGCAGACAACGTCTGCATTGCCCAACTCCATGGGAGTGGCATCTGACGTCTCGGATGACGGCTTATACGAAGCTGTCGCCGAGGCACTGTTGTAGGATTGCTCCTCAACCAAGGCAATTTGAATTGCATCTTCCATCGTCGACGGCAGCTTTCTGAAAAGTGCCTGTCGCGATGGGCCATGCCGTAGTCCGTTCATGAACGTTTGCACCTTTGTGTGCTCCGGAATCGAACTTACGGTAATGGACGCCGACAGCGAGCGCATCGCTTGCACATACTCTTGCAGAGATCGCCTCGCCTGTCGCGCTCCAAAGAAGCGCACCTGACGCAACACTTCGTTGTTCGGCGGCTGGTACATGGCGTGAATCTTTCCCTTAAAGATCGCCCAGATAGGGAACGCCTTTCTATTCGCCATTAGCGCCGAGTAAGCCCACTCTGAGGCCTTACCGCGCAGATGCGACATGGCGTACGACACCAATCCGGCTATCGTCCTCGATGAGCTCCGCGACACCGCATCGCTCCACGGAATGGGCCTTGGCTGATGTGACCGGGCAGAGAGCATCTCAACAGTCCTGTTGAGAGCCTCGCTCCGACCTTGCTCATGCCTCAGCTCATCCTGAGTCTGAGTGACGGACTCCGCCGCAGCATGGCTCTGTGCCTCCGATGCGGCTCTCCGCTGTCCGAGCACGAATGCCTCAAACTGTTTCAACTGAGCAACATGTTGCTCAGAAGGACTACCTAGGAGCCTGGCCAGGGCTTGTTCACCAAGTCCCTNACATGTCCATGTCAGATGATAGAACTGTGGTCCTTGGACGATCTACCAAGTGCTACCAGGTGTAACGGGCACTGCTGACTTGTACTGCTTAAGTACAAGTCTCCTTCGCACTGCTTCATTACAAGTCCACTTCGCACTGCTTCGGTACAAGTCCACTTCGCACTGCTTCAGTGCGAGTGGTGCCTCACGTTACTTAGAACGTGCAGAGGAAGACTCTCTTTAAAATACTTTCTTTAAAGAGGGTTAAACATAAATTGTTTTTAATACATTTAAGTTCTTGTGTTTCTAGCTATTGAATACTAACTTAATTATATAATAATACAAAACATGTAATAAAGTCTTATCTTTCTCTCTCTTTGTGCGCGTCCGGTGCTGACTGGATCGCGGAGCAAGTAGATATAATGGCCTATATCTACCAATGGATATCCGAATATTACAATATAAGATAATTTTTTTCAAATATTATCTACCTATTCGATAATATATTAATTAACAACCTTTAACTGCTAATTTTATGTAGCGATACACCCCGTTAGAGTGCCTCAGCAATTTGAAAACTTCGGTAGCGCTCATACCTGTGCGCAAACTTCATCGTGTCAGAATGTATGGTTTGCGAGATTAGCGCAATCTGGAAGTGATTTCAAGCAATTAATGTCACCAGAGGCTTCCGGCTTTTGGCTTCCGATGCGCGACAAGAATAATTGCTAAGTCGATGAGTAACCTTTTCGCTTTGGAGTATCTATTTAGTAACTTATGCTTAACGCGTTAGCTGTTATACTTAAAAGGGAATTAATTAATTGTTTAATAACTTTTCATTATTATATAAATTAATCAAGGGGGATGTTTCCAACCCACCATTTACACCCCACGCAAAAAATAATCTACCGTCGCTGCCAACTTGATTTTGATTAGCCAACCAGAAGCCTTATGTATTGCGCTTCGCACATTTATTTACATGGACGAAAATAAATCATCGTGTTGAAACGGGATGGATCCAGTTGATTTACTGTCTAGTATCCTACCTGTTTAATTGCAAACAAGCGGGTCCTATCACTCAATATCAATCACAAACATTCTCTATATCACACTTAACTTTTTTTTTCATACTTGTCAGGCTCTTCTCTAATGCTTCCACCATCCCAGCACAATTGCCGTGATGTGTGCAGCTCGTGAATTCGCTCACTCAAAAGGATATGCTGTGTCTACCCTTCGTTCCGACAAACAGAAGATTATTTTGAAAATCAATCGAGGTGGCACCTACCGGCGAAGGGTAGCAACGGAATTTGAGCTGCAGTGAAACTCTGCGACCCGATTGACTAATTGCCGATTTCGTCAATCAGGGCGTCTACAAAGCGATAACAGCTGGCAGCTACGAACTGTTAAAAGGGAACATAACCATGAGCCTTGAGACATAATGTGTGGTCGTCCGACTGCCCGACACCTTCAAGCAGAGCAAAAGATATTCACACAACTACTTCTTAAGTCTGGCGTTGCGCTACAAAAATGGTCACAACCCTATGTCAAATAGATCCCAGCACAAAAGAAATAGGAAAGGACAATTTACAACGAGCCCCAGCGGTTACGCTTCGCAATCGCACACCACTGGACTTGGATGTTTTTCATCGTGAAGAGTTACTCTATGCCAGCACAAAATCTGTGGAACTCCTTCACAGGAATCCTTACGTTTTGATGATGGACTGCAGCTATGAAACAAATCGATTGAAAATGCCGATGCTCCATATCATTAGTGTCACAAGCTTTGACACTTTCTTCACAGTTGCTGTTGCTTTAATCAAACAGGAACGGGAAGCGAACTACCTTTGGGCTCTCGGACATCTGTTAATCTATTCAACGACGAGCTGCCACAGACAATCACAACAGACCGAGAATTAGCCCTGAGCCGCCACCCGGTTGAATGTCGCTGGTGCGTTTTTCAACCCTTGGAGCATCACAAGCCACTCCCAAAGCATACCGCTTGGGTGATTGCTGCCGTTTTGGCTACATCGGACTCTCTAATGAGTACCTGATAGTAGCCATCCTTCAAATCCAACGCGGCAAATATAATTGACTTTCCCATGGAGTTCAACAAGATATCTTTCCGCGGGATTGACGTTTGCGCCGGTATGGTCGCGGTGTTCAGCTTATTGTAAGCATGAACCACGCGCCATCCACCTGTGGCTTTACGCACACAAAAGGTCTGGCTGCAGTGAGGCGATTTGGTCTCACGCACATGTCGCGCCTTGACTCGCTTGTCGAAGATATCATCGATATAATCGACTTCTTTTTTCGGCAACGGCCAGTGCCTGATCACACAATACTTGGTGCCAGGTTCGAGGTCTATCTCGTGCCCGGTACCCCTATCTGCTGGTAAATGGCTCGGCACTTCTTCTGGGAACACATCGCGATGTTTCCACAGAACCTCAAAGAACGGACTGTCTCTTAAGGCATCCTAACCTTGAGCAGCGAACTGTTTCTTTTTGTCCGTTTCTAGGACGCTCTCGTCCATTGTGGACGACGAGCAACAGTCCACCAAGTTCTCTTCTGGAACTGGTGTGACTATTTCGTGGATCTTTCCTTCATTTAATTCGGCGAGGAATAGACCCCACGACATCTCCGGGAAATTTACTATCTCCTCAGCAGATTTAAAGACTTGCCAGAGCACCTCAAATGAGGATGCCTCCGCAATTTCGTCTTTGAGGCCTCGAACACCTCGTTCGAAGGCCCGTCCTCTTTATTAGAGACTGATCCAAAGGTCACTCGTTTAGACGTGCCTTTGATAGCCCTTATCTATCGAGGACTCGTTCTTCAAGTAACCACGACCATTTTCTGAGAGCGAAGTGCCGTTGCACTCCTGGCTAACGCACCCCTTTCAACCGCACCAGGCTCTAGGCACTGTGCCGGTTTATGCAGCGCATGACTTCCTGTCAGCTCGCCGTCTACTGCAACAGGCTCTCGGCTCTGTGCAGGACATTCGGACGCATTTCTACTTGTCATCGTCCTTTTCACTACCCCAGTCTCCGCGAGCTGGGTAGAATTGGTGACGTTTGACATCCCGTCAACGCACCCTCATCTGTGTTCGACACGACATCAGTTGCATAGGCCTCTCGCAGGAGCACATCCTTTCCGGTGTCCTTCGTAGAGTTCGCAACTGTGCGTGTACGCCAGTCTATCCATGGTTGGTGTTTTTGACAACCATTGCATGCCTAGGATGAGGTCATACGGACTCTCCATACCTAGCACTGTGCTCGAACTTCTCTTTACAAGAGAAGTCACTAAAGCTGATGGCGAGTTCGACCAGAACTCCCTCAGACTAAACGAGCGCGCCGTTCGCTATACTAACGGTCGCCTCTTCTCGCTTGCCATCCTGGCAAAGTGACTCAAACATTGCCGGTCTCTTTTTTGGAGCCGTGGGCTTTACAAAATTTTGTGATGCACCCGAATTCACTAGGAGGATCATCACCTGGCCATAGCCTCGTACTTGAGCGCTATAGACCAGCAAAGTTGAGGTCCAAAATTTCGAGACCTCAGGGACTATGCTACCCATTTGTTCCACAACTCTGAACTTAGGGGTAGTTTCAAAGTCTGTGTCAGTAGGGCATCCCGCCCCTACTGCTCTCCTGCGATTCACGACCCCTCAGTGGTCGATGCAGAACTCATGCGTCTCGCACGCTGGTTCTTGCCATCGTCCTTAGAGAAGGGAGTCCTCTTGCTGGGCGTCTTTGCCCCAGCAGGGACCCTGGCATAGCCGCGAGCCATCAGATGGCCGTGCTTGCCGCATTTGTAGCAGACAACGTCTGCATTGCCCAACTCCATGGGAGTGGCATCTGACGTCTCGGATGACGGCTTATACGAAGCTGTCGCCGAGGCACTGTTGTAGGATTGCTCCTCAACCAAGGCAATTTGAATTGCATCTTCCATCGTCGACGGCAGCTTTCTGAAAAGTGCCTGTCGCGATGGGCCATGCCGTAGTCCGTTCATGAACGTTTGCACCTTTGTGTGCTCCGGAATCGAACTTACGGTAATGGACGCCGACAGCGAGCGCATCGCTTGCACATACTCTTGCAGAGATCGCCTCGCCTGTCGCGCTCCAAAGAAGCGCACCTGACGCAACACTTCGTTGTTCGGCGGCTGGTACATGGCGTGAATCTTTCCCTTAAAGATCGCCCAGATAGGGAACGCCTTTCTATTCGCCATTAGCGCCGAGTAAGCCCACTCTGAGGCCTTACCGCGCAGATGCGACATGGCGTACGACACCAATCCGGCTATCGTCCTCGATGAGCTCCGCGACACCGCATCGCTCCACGGAATGGGCCTTGGCTGATGTGACCGGGCAGAGAGCATCTCAACAGTCCTGTTGAGAGCCTCGCTCCGAGCCTGCTCATGCCTCAGCTCATCCTGAGTCTGAGTGACGGACTCCGCCGCAGCATGGCTCTGTGCCTCCGATGCGGCTCTCCGCTGTCCGAGCACGAATGCCTCAAACTGTTTCAACTGAGCAACATGTTGCTCAGAAGGACTACCTAGGAGCCTGGCCAGGGCTTGTTCACCAAGTCCCTCCACCGTATGCCCTGCCACCTTCCGATGATGTTCGGAGAGGTGGCGGAAATGAGCCCAATCGATGTTGAGGCTCATCCTCACGTACACATGCAGAGATGCGGGTCGTGGGATGGATTTTCAAGTGCTAGCAAGCGTAGGCGGGCACGTCGTAATGCGGCCACGCTGTACTTAGACGCACACGCCCTAGCACAGCCTATAGGAAGCGGTTAAACCTGCTTCTCTTGCGTGCAGTGAGGTAGTTGTGGGGGCGCGCAAGCGGCCTCACCCAACACACTAAGTACTCTGGTTAAGTGTCGTCACGGGAGCGGTAATCCGTCTCCTAGTGCGCACTTACCAAGTAGGAAGTAGTTTTCAGACTGATTTATATTTAATAGAATTAAATACAAATACCTAATTTCTTACCAATTAAAGTATTATCTCTACAGATAACATCTAATATGTATTGCGAGCGTATCTTTCTAGATACCTCGCGTAACGGATGTCGCTGGGCGTCATCCCTCCTAATGTGAATGCACCCATGTGCATCACATCGACAAGGGTTGGTCACAAATGTGCGGACTTCAGTCTAAAATAGGCTTTCGTCCACTCTGGAGCTTATCGTCCTCCGAGACGACAAGAAGACGAAGGTTTAGAACCTATGGACCTATCGAATGTGGAGAACAAGAAACTTCGCTCTTCAAGTCACAAAAGGTTGCAAAAATGCAATCGTTGTCAAAAGGTGGGCACTACGCCTATGAGTGTAGCGCCCAGCGCCTAGCAACCCTGAGCGAAACGGTCGACACGCGCTAGAAACAGCGGAGGACGCGGATCTGACGCTGCTGCGAAATCGCAACGGCGAGGCGGTTTATCAAAAATGGTCGGGGTCAGTAGGTACGGGGCGCCCAACTGATCCAGCAATGTCAAAAGAATTTGCAAGTCTATTGACGAAAGTTGCTCCTCACACACAAACATTAAGAGTAAATGCCTCAGGTAATGAGGTTAATCTCATCGCCTTGAAATTATAGTGGCGAATGAATTGCCACTAAAGTTCCTAGTCGATCGCAGACTCAAATTATTGAGCGTGGTATCTCTCTAACGAGGATGACAGTGCACCTAGCGATAGGCGCATCTGTAACAATTAAGAAATGTGTAATTGGTATTCAATACAAGTTAAAGGGATTTAATTACGATGATAATTTCATCGTACTAGATACGGATGGCAAATTTGATGTCATCCTAGGAATAGCATGGCTCATAAAGTACGAGCCATGCATTAACTGGCAGCATCAAGCCGTGACGATGCCTGCCTCTCGTTCATCAGATATCTGATGAACGTCTTGGAGCGTTCACAAGCGTGTGGATATCATGGAGTGGGTGCGATGGCCTCACTTGTAGTTCATTCGTTTGCGCGACTGCACAAGACCTATGTGTGAACACCCATCACACTGTGGCCTTCAAGATCCCGACGGCTGTGTACAAAAACAGCAGCGTCGAAGGCCCACCATTTTGTCATGGATATATTTATCGACGGCTGTGCGCAAGCACAAACAACCTTGAATTTCGACAACTCGAATAAGTTGAGTAGTACAATACAAGGATGCTTGCTTGGAAAGCAAAATCCAAAGAATATTCCGCGCCTACCTGTAGGAGACAGCGCGAAAGTCCTAGATCGACTGGAGAATCGATCGTAGAGCCAGGAAGGGAGGAATATTCCCACATAAAACTTGGGGAATAAGTTTCAGAAACCTGCGGTCAAAGGTGCTTAAATACGTTTATTAAAAGTTCCAAAGAGGAAACTGAGACATATATGTCTCGGTAATGAACGGATCAGTGTAGGCGCCTATACCCTTGATCTAATGGCGCCTCCGAAGTCAACTTCGGAGATAACTCAATTGCCAAAGCTAGAACCGAAAGGTTCTCGCGTGATCTGTGTCGTGGCAACGTCAAGCAGATCTGCGTACTTTTCACAGATAACAACTACGTGGCCGATGTTCGGTCGGCAACAGTATTTCCTGAGAACGAACGGTTCTCAATAGCTCATCGATGGACGAAAGTGTCTTCGATTAGAAGACTCGGACTGAACGCTTACGTCCCGATCCTGGGAGTCTATAAAGTCAACCCCTTTATATAAGGATTTAATACAATTTACGGATGTCTTCTCTGAATCAGTACCGTGTGAGCTGCCTAAGATAAAGGCACTCGACACGAAATCGACCTGATTCCAGGTTCAAAAATACTGTCATGAGCAATGGCTATTGCCATGTGAACAAGTATTAGCGATCGTCAATTTCTTTGCCGATCGCTTGGCAGCGGGCCATGTGAAGGAATCAATATCCCCACATATCTCTCCGACCTTCTATGTGCGTAAAGGCATGCGTTTAATAAACTGAACACTGCAACAATACCGTCTCAAATGCCGATATTACGAAAAGACGTTATTATTGATGGTGCACTATCTTTTCGTCAATGGATCTGATGGATGGATTCTATCAGATCCTCATGCGTGAACAGGAAATCCCGTTTGCAGCAGTAAGCACCCCAAGTAGTTATGTCACAGGGGCTAAGTAATGCCCCTGCGACATTCGACAGATGTGTAATTAATCTGTTGAGATCGGTGCGGGATTTCGCACCGAGCTATTTGATTATGTCTTCGTTCATAGCAAAGTCATGAACGGAAAGTCAGATGTTGAGGTACATCGTACTCACGTCCGAAAGGTTCTTACACTTATGCGTATGCATAAGTTGTATGCAAATTTCAAGAAATGTATATTCGCTGCAAGCGAAATACCACTTCTCGGGTGCATCGAGGGGAAAAACAGTGTACGCCTTGATCCCGAAATTAGCAAGGCGATCACTTACTGGCCTGTGCCATTCGATGGAAAGTGACTTTGACAATTACCCGGCTTTGGCGGCGTACTTACACAAAAACTCCCGCAATTATACCGGAATGACAATACACATTTCTTCTTTATTAGCGATGATTGTCATTGTTCGTTTGAGGGTATCAAGCAAAGCTTGATGTAATCGCCAATCGTGGCAATTGCGGAGCAAGTCAGATCATTTCATGTGGTCTGACACGCCATCGATTTTGCAATCGACTTTGCGTTAATGCAATATGACACAGACGGCGCAAAGCGCGTCGTCTGCTATCAGTCGCGTCAGCTTCAACCAGCTGAGCGCAATTACCCAGTGCATGACAAGGAACTTCTTGCCATGAAATATGCACTGGATAAGTTTAGGGTCTATATCTTGGGAGATAGACCGTTCATTGTTTATATTGACTATGCCTCCTTACGCACGGCCGTAAACAATCCACACCTCTCGCGAAGAATGACGTGATGGTTGTCTCTCTTCGCGGAGTATAACTTCTCCGCGAAAAAATTGGGATTTGAACCCAAGACCATCGGATTAAAAGTCCGGC
>NW_027152191.1:30116-32218 GCF_004359215.1 Bremia lactucae
AAAAAAAAAGGCTAAAAAGTATAATTTTTCGTATGAAAAATTAAAATTACTGTAATATAATATTTGATAATCAGTAGTACCAACAGTTAAAAATAAATGAATAATAGCAATAAACATAAACAAAGGACGACTAAACGTCGTCGCTCACGCCCTTTCGCGCTGGCTCAATTTTGAGCCGGCTGTGCATAACAACAGTGAGGATAAGCCCACTGTTGCAACAATAAGTGTTCCGTCGTCAACATCACTTGACGACGTTAGGAGAGCACATCAAGAAGATAAAGCACTAAATGGGTTGATGTTTACATTAAAATCTCATCACAACATTCAATAAAAGGATTGTTGACATTTTTTTCGATCTTCAACGGATTTGATTACAGTATAGGTGAGGTGCCTTGAAACTTCACGTACACAAAGGTACAGAGGAAGCTTTCTATGAAGCTAATGATATTCAGCTTAAAGGTCTAAACTAAGGCTTTAGAGTAGAGAAAATCTGAAACTGATATATTCCTATATATACTTCCTACGTAACAATCTTCTATCTTGTAACGGGCTTCAGTTGCCCCTATGTTACACAGTCCCCATTAAGTACACTTAATGTACTTAAGGGGATGGTCAATTACTAAATAATAGTAATTAGACCCAACACTCGGGTGTGGTTCCTGTTCCGCTATAGAGGTTGCTTGGTCGAGTGACTCTAGCTCAAGCCGGAACAGGTGAGTCTTAACAGGACCGTCAACAAGATTTTTAAAAACACAGTTGCATGTATTTTTTCATCAATTGGATGACTCACGATACAATTGACCAGGTATCGTGTGTGCTGGGCATAAGCGTGAAGCTTACGCGAGTTCGGCTCGAGCCTTGAATTCGGCACTTGGCGGCTCAAAGCTTGCCTGACGCGGATCTTAAATACCTCATACGACCCAAATACCAATGGGTCGTGAAGCTTAAGCCTAAGACCCAAGATTTGGAACGTCCGGCTAAATTGGACATGCCAAATTTCACTTTCGTCTCATGAACATTGATGCGGCGAGCTTCAATGGTGTCGTCTAATTCGACGAACCATTTAAAAGTGGGAGGTGCTTTCGACTGCCTTAGACTTACATATTTCGATCTTTAAGCTTTCGGGTCGACGAGGAAGCGTCGGCCCATCAGCAGCATTTACATGCTGCTGTCTCAACAGTTTTAATTGTTGAGCACCCTTTTCTCACAACACCTCCGCGTGTTGGAAGCCTTGCTGGGGAAGTAAGGCTACTTTCTCTCGGGCCGCGTCGGGTTCGTGTTGTATGAACTCAACTATGGTCGCATGCTATTCATCTCTTCCCAGAGTGTACAGCATGGCGCCAACGGCTGGCCCGCCTACGACCGGGCTCATTCGTTTGATCGCTCTCAATTCAAGGTCACTCAGATGAGTAAACTCGTCACGCGTGGCGTGATAGCCTTCTTAAGGGGCTGGAAAGCTCCCTCCTTCTTCATGCAACATGTCCATGTTGGATGGAACGCGCGTGGCCGTTGGACGGACTATGAAGTGCTACCAGGTGTAACGGGGCACCATTTGATAGTAATGATAACAGTACTAGTCAACCGACATTGATTACAGTAAAAGTGGAGCGCCTCGACTGGTTCACTTTCACGAAGTGCAGAGGAAGGTTCTTAGTAGCGAATAAGTCTTAGCTACTTAAGTAAATTGTAGGGCTTTAGGATCGAGAAAAAGTAAGTATGTATTCATACATTAAGTTTCTACGTAACGATCTTCTATCTACTACTTGTAACGGGGTGTGTCGTTACATGAAATTAACACTTAAACGTTGTTAATTAATATATTATCTAAAAGGTAGATAATATATTTGCAGGATATTACTTTGTATAGTAATATTCAGAATTCTTATCCATAAATAGGTAAGACCTTTAAGACCTTTATACCTATTTATTCCGCAGACTAATCAGCTGTAGGAGTAATAAAAGAGAGAGTTACATATAAGACAGAGATAAGAATTCAATTACATGTTTAGTATTAGATTTATAATAAAGTTAGCATTTACAAAGATGGAACAAGAGACACTTAATTATACTTAATACAGTTTTCATTTTACCCTCTTAAGCTA
>NW_027152191.1:32318-38806 GCF_004359215.1 Bremia lactucae
CCTAAACCCTAAACCCTAAACCCTAAACCCTAAACCCTAAACCCTAAACCCTAAACCCTAAACCCTAAACCCTAAACCCTAAACCCTAAACCCTAGCTTTACAATTTTTACTTGACAATTTTTACTTGACAATTCTTACTTTACAATTAAAATTTGAATATCATAATTTCTCATACAATTAAACTTGGAATTTTCGAAATTAAATTTGAAGAAAAATTCAATGAATATAAAAAAAGACGATTTCCAAAACGTTTATTTTAATATTGAAATTAAAAAACAAATTCAAATGGTTTTTAGATAACGCTTTACTTTTTTTATTTACGTTAATATAAAATTGTTTTTAATCATTTATTTTTTGTTTTTTTTAAGACTTCAAAATATCCCAAATTTATATTGTCATTAACGAAATATTTTTAGTACTGCCTAGTCCATAGGATTTTCTTAGGCCTTGTTTCGAGTCATCTCGGAGGACGATAAGCGCCAGAGTGGACGAAAGCTTGTTTCAAGATGAAGTCCTCCTGTTTCGCTCCAGAAATCGCTTGACCAAGTGATTCCTTGGTGACTTTAGAAGAGCTTATCGAAAAGATAAGGCTCTTAAAGGGGTGATGGATTGCCTTAGAAATTCATCTTAACAATCCTTAAAAATATTATCGAAATTGTATCGATCCATAACAGATCGATATACAACACGCAATGGATTATTGTATTATAGAGCCATTGTTGACGACACTTATCATGTCATCATCCCCACCCATAATGATTTGCGTTTACGCATCATTTATGAGTACCACGATGCACCAATAAGTTGTCATCGTGGACGTAAGAAGACTTATCTCACGATCAGTTGTGATATCTACTGGCCACATTCGTATAAGTTCGTCCGCAAGTACATACGTGCTTGCGAAGTTTGTCAACGGGTGAGACCCATTGCTTCATCGCGTACTCCGTTACAGCCTCTACTTGTTCCGGCAGAGTGTCGGCAGTCTGTATCTATGGACTTCGTCTTCGGAATTCCCGACGACAATCGCCAGTATAATGGTAATCTTGTTTTAGTTGATCGTTCAGCAAATTGGTACATCCTGCTGCAGTCCAGGAGTCGATCACAGCTAAAGGATGTGCTCGTATCTTTGTTGACACGATATTTCGACTACATGGGTTACCCACGTGAACTGGTCTCAGATCGACCCCGGATTCAAGACGTAATTTTGGCAAATTGTGTTCGAGTCACTTGGAACACAGTAAAACAATATCAACTTCTGATCGTCCTGGAACAGATGGTCAGACAGAACGTGCAAATTGTATCATCGATGAGAACTGCGCGGAAACGTCCACTCTTTTGCGAGTTGGAGCGAGTTCTTGCCGATGGTTGATATTGCCATCAACAACTCAGTGCATGCCTCTACAAAGCATACACCGTTTTTCGTGATCGGCTTACGCCATCCACCTGTACCCACCTTTTTTAAAAAGGCTCTTATTCAAGGGTGAGGGAATCGCTAAAGCGAAGAACCTTCTAGCTCTTGCTCATTGCGCATTGACCCTAAGGTTAATGCGAAGGACACCAACGTAGATTCAATCAACATTGAAGTGGACAAACTCAGAAAGGAAAATAAGCCATTGCTGACTTCAATAACGATGCTGAAAAACTCAGCATCAAAAACAATGATCTAAGTGAGAACAATAATGCTCTCACTAAAGAGGAGATTGACATATCCGCAGTGCGAACTGGTCGCACTGAAAACAAAAATAAAACCGAGTCAGCATGTGATTTCCTGCTGGACCGACAGAAACGGAGCTTTAACAAAAATTGAAGAGCAAACATTCTTCATTTAATGTTAGCGACCTAGCCCTACTGGCTACTGCCTTGCAGGATGCGTACGCATCCTACGTTTTTGTCGGTCGTCTCCGCCCGTACCATCAGTACGAGGCTTCTTCCGATTCCGTCACCCCGGAACGGTCTAAGGCGTCTGCCAAAGCCTGATGATCCCAAGCTATAGCATGATAGTCTCGGGACAGAGTCTGGTTCTCACGAAGGAGACGATCCACTACAACCACTTAAACGTCCAAGTATGAAATCTTTTTACGAGCTGTCATTCTATGAGAGGAAAAAATGAAGTACAAATTGATTAGCCAAATTAAATTTGCCTTAATAGTTTGAATATGTCCGAATTTGGTAATATTGACGCAAAAAGACATCAGCTTTTTTGATTGGTTGATTAAAGTGTAAACCAACATCGCCATCGTTATCGATACTATTGTGCGGTGCGCAAGTAGGCGCCATGAATAGTTTGTTATGATATAATAAAGCCAGTAGTAGATAGAAGCTAGTTACGTCAGAACTTTATGTATTAATACACTTTTACTTTTTCTCTACTCTATAGCCTTAAAACAAACCTTTGGTAGCTTAGAAGTCTTAGCTATTTGGAATAGTCCTCTGCACGTCAATGTACGTGAAGTAATCAAGGCCCCACCTTCACTGCTATCAGTGTAGGTTGGGTAATACTGAAGTAGTACTAGCTCAAGGAGCCCCGTTACACCTGGTCGCACTTCGTGGTCCGCTCAACGGCCACGTACGTGCCATACAACTAGTACATGTCGAATGAAGGAGGGAGCTTCCAAGCCCCCTATGAAGGCTTTCACTAACTTGAGTGCCTTAAACGGAAATCAGTCAAACGGATGAGCTCTGCCGTAGGCTGGCCACCGTAGGCACAATGCTATTCGCTTAAATAATATGATCTATCGTCAAGTTTATACAACGTGAACTCGACGTCTCCCGAGAAAAGATAACGGTGCTTTGCCAGAAAGGCTCTCAACAACCATAAGGGTAGCTCAACGGTAGAGCAAATGGCTGTTAGCCATTAGGTTGTAGGTTCAAATCCAATCAAAGAAGTTTTATATATTCGGTCGAAAAGCTAAGTCAGGTTTTAGGCAGTAGTTTGCTAAACTATCAGTTAATTTATTCAACTCGTGGGTTCAAATCCCACTACGACTTATTTACGAACAACATGTAAAATGATGTAGTTTAATGGTAGAACGTGGCTCAACAGTTCGAGCTATTGAGACGGCTGAACTAAAAATACTGCGGCCGGCCGATGCATTCGCGTCGACCCGAAAACTTTAAAATCGAATTCCAAATTCAAAGCAAGGATTAGTTGCGTCGCTAGACGATTAAATGCAGCCGAAGCATTGAAAATCCCCTGAAGTATAACTAGGCCAACAGCCTACCACTTGGGGTTGCTAATTGGCGTGCGAAAATGTCCCTAGCTCGCATGAGGAGTTGATAATAGTCATTGACTTATGTCGAGCGCACTGTACATTGTACATTCCAACAAAATGTTTTGAAAAACATCCTTTCTAGAAATTGGTGTTTGTGCCGGTGTAGCAGCAACACAAAGCTTATTATTAGCATACATAATGCACCATTTACCGTTCGGCTTCTTGACGCAAATCGTCGGTGTCGAATGAAGAAACTTACTCTCATGCCCCAGCCGCATGCTTAGTACGGAGAAATCGTCAATGTCGTCTCACCGTCCCTAGACCCACAGTGATTTAGCATTTAGTGATTTATTATTACATCGAGCACCGCTCGACGGAGTACGTGCCGTTCCACTGACACTTGATGACCCATGCTCAAATTTTATTTTTCAACATTGAGCTTAACTAATTCAGACATTCCAATGTCCAGCACAGTGACAGACTGTTAGTGGCTCGCGCCAATAGCGCTTTTATTGTCCAGCAGAGGTGAGTTCATGACTCTTTTGAGCTTTGCTAAAGTCATCTCTCAAATCCAAGTCGAGGACATGACAGCGTTCCATAATGTCATAATCCAATAATTTTACATCTAACCCAGTGGGGATTTAGGAACGGTGGCACGAGTCCCAGTCACTAAGCGAACAGTGAACGAATCACATCATGCGCTTTTAGCGCCTCAGCATATCACTGATATCTTACAAGTGAGAGGCGACAAGATTAATTGCAAGACGCTTCTAAGTCAAAAGTAATTATGGGTTATCAAGCTTTTGATTGTCGCCTCCACGACTAACAAGCCGGGATTGTATTCACACCCCGTAACATTAAGTACCATGGAATCACCGTGAGGTTAGCGATCCACCAGAACTCGTTGAGGCTAGGCCCTGTGCATTTTCACCTCCTTGAGGTTCAACATAGCCTTTTTCTTCTACAGTAGGGCGCCTCGCCATACCAAATTTTTCGTATGAGGTGCTCGAAGAGCCAGCATGGTTCCCCTGTGTACCAACACGAGAGGGCTCAAAGTTGGACTCGGCATTTGACGCAATATCGACGGCTTCTTCAAATTTAGCGGGGTTGGACTCGAATACTTCCGTTTCGGCCACACCCATTTTATGACCTTTTATAAAAGTGGTTATAAGTACCATTTTTCATAATGGGTCAAGCTGCATAGTAGCGATAAGAGCCTACAACTCTTGAACATAAACGATAGTTCCTTGTACGCCAGTCTATCCATAATTAGTGTTTTGCCAACCATGGCATACCTAGGATGAGGCACTACGGACTCTTCATCCCTAGCACTCTGGACTTCTCTTTACAAGAGAAGTCACTAAAGCTGAAGGCGAGTTCTACTTGAACTCCCTCAGAATTTATGAGCGCGCCGTTCGCTACACGAACGGTCGCCTCTTCTCGCTTGCCATCCTGGCAAAGCGATTTAAACATCGCCGGTCGCTTTCTTAAAGCCGCGAGTTTCACAAAATTTTGTGATGCACCCGAATCCACTAGGAGGGTCATCACCTGGTCATAGCCTCTTACTTGAGCGCTATAGACCAGCAGGGTTGAGGTCCGATATTTCAAGACCTCAAGAACTGTGCTACCCATTTGTTCCACAACTCTGAACTTAGGGGTGACTTCAGAGTACGCGCCAGTAGGGCATCCCGCCCCTACTGCGCTCGTGCATTTCCCGACCCCACAGTGGTCGATGCAGAACTCATGCGTCTCGCACCCTGGTTCTTACCATCACTCTTTGGGTAGGGAGTCCTCTTGCTGGGCGCCTCGCCCCAGCAGGGACCCTGGCAGAGCAGCGAGCCATCATATGGCCGCGCTTGCCGCATTTGTAACAGACAGCATCTACATTGCCCAACTCCAAGGGAATGGCATCTGACTTCTCGGCCGACGGCTTCTACCAAGCTGTCGCCGAGGCACTGTTGTAGGATTGCTTTTCAACTAAGGCAATTTGGATTGCCTCTTCCATCGTCGACGGCACCTTTCTGAAAAGGGCCTGTCGCGATGGGCCATGCCGTAGTCCGTTCATAAACGTGCGCACTTTAATGTGCTCCGGAATCGGACCTATGGTTATGGATGCGGACAGCGAGCGCATCTCTTGCACATACTCTTGCAGAGATCGCTTCGCCTGTCGCGCTCCAAAGAAGCGCGCCTGAAGCAACACTTCGTTGTTCGGCGGCTGGTACATGGCGCGAATCTTTTCCTTAAAGATCGCCCATGTAGGGAACGCGTTTCTGTTTGCCATAAGCGCCGAGTAAGCCCACTTTGAGGCCTTACCGCGCAGATGCGAGTGCAACATGGCGTACGACACCATCCGGCTGTCGTCCTCAATGAGCTGGGCGACACCGCATTGCTCCACGGCTAAAAGCCAGTGGACAATCGTGTGCGCTGCAGTTCCATCGAACTTGGGCGGGTCCATCCGAATGGGCCTCGGCTGATGCGGCCGGGTAGAGAGCATCTCAAAAAACCTGTTGACAGCCTCGCTCCGAGCCTGCTCATGCCTCAGCTTATCCTGAGTCGGAGTGACGGACTCCGCCGCAGCATGGCCCTGTGCCTCGGACGCAGCCCTCAGCTGTCCGAGCACGAATGCCTCAAACTGCTACAACTGAGCAACATGTTGCTCAGGAGGACTACCCAGGAGCCTTGTTCACCAAGTCCCTGCGCCATAAGCCCTCCCACCTCCCGGTGATGTTCAGAGAGGTGGGGGAAATAAGCCCAATCAATATTGAGGCTCATCCCCACGTGCACACGCAGAGATGCGGGTCGTGGGAAGGATTTCAAGTTCTACCAAGTGTAGGCGGGCACGTCGTAATGCGACCACGCTCTACTTAGACACACACCCTAGCACAGTGAGGAAGCGGCTAAACCAGCTTCTCTTGCGTGCAGTGAGGTAGTTGCGGTGGGCGCGTTAGCGACCTCACCTAACGCACTAAGTACTTTGGTTAAGTGTCGTCACGGGAGCGGTAATCCGACCCCTCGTGCGCACTTGCCAAGTAGAAAGTAGTTTTCAGACTGATTAATATTTAATCGTTTTAAATATAAATACCTATGTTTACCAATCAAAAATGTCATCTCTATAGATAACACTTAATCTGTACTGCGAGCGTATCTTCCAAGATACCTCGCGTAACGGGGCACTGCGACTTGTACTGTTTCAGTACAAGTCTACTTCACACTGCTTCGGTTGTGAGTGGTGCCTTCGTTAGGTGACGTACACTGTACGTATAGAGGAAGACTTC
>NW_027152191.1:38906-40872 GCF_004359215.1 Bremia lactucae
GTGCTCTGGCGGCTGAAGATGACATTTGTGCTCGAATTTGCTCAAAGCGTCCAATTATACGAGATTCTCATCGCGACGGAGAGGTCTTTGGGTTTGAAAATGTTGATGTACCAGGAGATGGCGGCTTTATTCGAACGAATGACGTGAACTTTCCGTTTGATCCATATCGTCAGCCTTTTGTGCCGGGTCAAAATGAGCCAAGTATCGGAGGTCACGGAAATTTGAATTCGGCTACGCTGCCCATGGCAGCATTGCACTATTCGTCTTTGCATTACAATCTGCATTCGCTTTATGGTCATGCTCAGTCTGTTGCAACACGGTCGGCATTGAATTCGATCGTCAAGAAGCGAACGTTGTTACTCTCTCGTTCAACTTTTTCTGGCACAGGACACTATGCTGGTCACTGGTTGGACAATGATGTGGCATCATGGGAACAGCTTCGCTTGTCCATCTCTGGTACATTGCAGATGAACTTGCTTGGAGTTCCGCTTACTGGTCCCAATGTATGTGGATCACGTGGCCAGTCGTTGACGGAGTTATGTGTACGCTGGCACCAAGCTGCTTCATTTTTGCCATTGCTTCGCAATCACGCGGATATTGACGGCAAGCACATTCCTGAAGATTTCGATGCTGATGCCCTGAATATTTTACGGTCGACGCTGCTCCGGCGCTATCGATATTTGCCCTACATGTACACACTCTTTTATGAAGCCAGCCGCTCGGGCAAACCCGTAGTACGCCCTCTCGCTTTCGAATTTCCAAATGACAAGATTGCTCAAAAGATTGAGCATCAATATCTACTCGGTCCAGCACTGATGATATCGCCGGTCGTGCACGAAGGTGCAATTTCGGCTGAGGTGTATTTCCCGAATGTCCATTGGTTTGATGCTCACAATGGAAAGTTAGCATTGGGAACCGCGACAGAGAACAATCGGCGTGTCAGTCTGCTTACACCTCTATCTAAGCTCCAAGTTCATCTTCGTGAGGGCTATGTTGTCCCAACGCAGCAACCTGTTACCACGACGACTCTGTCTCGCCGTGGAGGTTTCACACTTTTAGCAGCATTGAGTGCCTCGAAAAATTCATCAGCTTTTGGCGAATTGTACGTCGATGATGGAGACTCGCTGTCCGCTATCGAAGATCAACGCTACTCTTTGATGCATTATGATGTGCGTCAGAATTCAAGCGGCGTTGTTGTGTTTAAGTGCTCATTTATCTTTCACGGATATGATGGACCGGAGATGCATGCCGATTTGAATGAAATACGTCTTTACGGTATACACGGCGAAGGATTTGTCGCAAACTCGTCCGTGGACGCAACACTGACTCCATCTAGTAGTGCAAGCTCTTCAGGTCAAACAGCTATTAAGGCTGAGTACTTTGCTCAGTCTGAAATGTTGGTTCTTTCTCGTTTCAATGCGGCTGTTGGACAAGAATTTTATGTGAAAGCGATCGCTAAAGCAGCCGAGACGAAGAATGGGGAAAATGAAGCGAATAGCAAAGCCATTGGTACGAACTCGTCGGGCAAATCTGAAGGTGAGGAAGGAGAGACTGAACAAAAGAAGCCTACCAAAGGCTCGAAGAAGTCTAAATTTTCAATCACCAGTATTGTGGGTATTGTGGTGGGCTGCGCTTTGCTGGCGGCAATAGTTTTAGTCTTTTTGTTCCGTCGTCGCCGTAGAGGTTACGAAACAGTGTGACAAAAGCTATAATTTGACAACGCAGAAGGTTATTGAATCAAAAAAATAAGTGCCAAAAAACATAGTTTGATCTTGCAAATTTGTTCATTAATAATATATGTCCTTAAAAATACACCGAAATTTAGATAATAGACGCGCGAATGGATAGTAATGAGTTACTGTACATAGATTGATAGGTATTACTATGTTAGTCAGGAATATAAGAGGCACTAGTTAAAAGGAACTTAATCATATAAAATACCCAGCTCGTGGAGACTGAGGTAGAG
>NW_027152191.1:41265-50718 GCF_004359215.1 Bremia lactucae
GTGTCGAATAACTTTATTCGTCGCCAGTTGTGGTGGAGGAGGGAAAATCAGTTTCGAATCGTGCGTTTGGCAACCGCCGCCCCCCTACGCTTAGTATTTGCAGCTTCTCATTGAGTTGTAGTTTTTTGCCGAGGACGAGCTAATTAATAATGACTTGGAGAAAGGTAACGAGTGGCTTTGTGTCTGTTGAATATTTCGACGGTTCGTAGCTAACTTGCCATCGATAAATTCTTTACCGATCGAGACAAAAGCGGGCCATGTAAGGGAGCAACCTCCCCACAAAGCTCATCGACCTTCTTTGTGCGAAAGGCCACAGGAGGGTGGCGGATAGTGCACGCATTCAACAAACTGAATGCTGCAAAAGCTCTTTTTTAAAGCCACCGAGATGGCCGATCGCTTAACATACAGTAAAGAAAACGAATTGCGCGAAGTTGCCTTCATGCCTGATGAGTTGGATTTTTTTCCTGAACTAAGCATTCCTTAGCATTGCCCTACAGTTGCTAAGCCACATTTAGCAACTTAAAAACCTTCCTCTGCATGTGGTGTACGTAAAGTATTCGAAGCCACCTTGCCTACACTATTATTGGCGAGACACACACCCTAGCACAGCGAGGAAGCGGTTAAACCAGCTTCTCTTGCGTGCAGTGAGGTAGTTGTGGTGGGCGCGCAAGCGACCTCACCCAACACACTAAGAACTCTGGTAAAGTGACGTCACGGGAGCGGTAATCCGTCTCCTCGTGCGCACTTACCAAGTAGGTAGTAATTTTCAGACTGATTTATATTTAATAGAATTAAATATAAATACCTATTTTTACCAATTAAAATGATATCTCTATATCATTTAATATGTATTGCGAGCGTATCTTTGTAGATACCTCGCGTAACTGATGACGCTGGGCGTCATCCCTCCTAATGTGAATGCACCCATGTGCATCACATCCACAAGGGTTGGTCACAAATGTGCACCACACCCGAGTGTTGGGTCTAATTACTATTATTTAGTAATTGACCATCCCCTTAAGTACCAAATGTACTTAATGGGGACTGTGTAACATTAGGGCAACTCTAGCCCGTTACACCATCCCCCTCTTTAAGAACGAATTTACATTTTTAAATTCGACAGAGTAGAGAGAGGAACTGCGAGCAGCTTTACGCGCCGCTAGTTCACTCGATCACTCTCGCGCACGTGTTTCTATACACGGCGCCCAAGATGCCACCTAAAAGGGGCCACGTTGGTGGGTCGTCTGCGAAGACGCCCACACAACCTCGCACTAAGCGCACGCGCCGCGTTAATTCGCCGGCAGCGTCTAATGCCTTAGTCGAAACGCAGACAGCTACTGCTGCTGTCGCGTTAACGGGGCTAAAGGATCCATCCCAGTTTAACAGTGAGGATGCTGATCCGTCGCTTATTGTCGACTGACTACAATGAGTCGACACCGTTGCCGTCACCTCATAGTAGTGATGCGGACAACGAGCTCATGAGGAAGGACGATGGCGCATTATTGCCCATTCAAACTTCTCTCATGCCTCACAACACGGAGACAGCATCATTTACGAATGCTGTCTCGTCGTCTGCGCTGGAAAGCGCAGCGACAGGTAATGAGAGCCCATAAGGGCGCAGCCGCTTCTCCGTTGGGTAAAACCGCAACGCCTTATGCTCGGACCATAATCCATAATGGTTCTGACATAGATGATTCGGAGCCTAAACCTGCCGACGACACGTGAACGTGCTCAGTCAACGCTACTTCTGCTAGTCCATTTGAGACTAGCGAAGAGGTCTCAGCTGGTGCTCCTTTACATAGGCAGCCATCAAGCCGGACACGTCAATACGTAGGTTATCGATCGGTTCCAAGAATCAAAACTCTTCGGGTAACCTTACCATTGAACGAGGATCTGTTTTCTTTGCCTCACGGAGCGGTGGGTAAGCAACCTTCCAACAAGGAAGCGTTGGTCCCACCCGTATCCATCAGTGCAGGCGGCACCCGATAGGAGTGGCGATCTCGTCCACCTACTCGCGGCTGCCTTACCTTCGTCCGTTCAGTCATAGGCGTTAAGGGCTGCTGAAGGACGTATTGCGGATCTCGAGGGATAAGTCTCGCGACTGACCTCGGATCTTTTCTTATGTTTGAGCGAAGGTTCGTCAGGGTTATGAACGCCTGAAGACTCGCTTGGACCTTTTCGAGAGGATAATGCTGAGGGATCCGCGTTACTCGCGTGATGTCTCTCGCTCGCCGAGTCTTGTTCGTGGTGGGAGGAGTCGGTCGGCTGATAGCTTTTCGCCTTCACCGTCCCTCTCACCCGAACGACGCTCGACTCACAGTCGACGTCACCATCGGTCTCCTTAGACGGATGGGGATATGTGACCTCATTTGGGTCTACACACCATTTCAGACGACCCACGTAAAATACGGCGAAAGAATGAGCCTATAATTTAGGTCTCCAACCTCTTCGACCTCCGTTAAGGGCCCAATGAAACGCGGCAACAACTTCGTAGTACCTCCAGGTAGTACAGAAAATGCATTCTTAGGTAGGGTAGCAGTACTTAATAGTACCTTTTCACCCACTCTAAAGCGTTCATTATTTTTGCGACCATTTCGGTCCGCATGTTCTTTTTGCTTGTCCTGTGGGCTTGCCATCGCGTCACGTACTTTTCGTGTGATGGCTAATCGCTAATCGCTCATCCGCAAAGCGTTGACCTCGCTCACGCTTTTAGCATCAAACTCGTCTATGATACCGCCGAGAGGTCGGTCATAAGGCTAATTTTTATTGACCACTGCTTAACTGGCAGGGTCACTAGGGCAAATTACTATCTTTGAGATGATACCCTCGCGGGTCATCGTCGTATTGACGAAACTATGTCCCTCTTTCGCACCGGGCATAGTGAGGGGCCCTCCCCCACTAAGACTCGGGGTGTGCACAAACGAGACTGGCGTCCGAGGATGGCGCAGTCCATTAATATAAAACGGTGTCTCACCCGTGCTGGCGTGGACACTGTTATTTATACCGAACTCCACAAAGGGCAATTGCTTGCTCCACTCTTCGGGAGTTGCTATAGGGATCACAAGGTGACAGCTGATGCCATAACATGACATCGCTGTAGCTAAAGCGATTTAGCTTAGCTTTCAGGTGCGACGGGAGGGGAACCTTTCGTCCACCAAAGTGATGCAACAGTAGGCGACAATGGTCGTCCTGACTGAAGCTCTCTTTTACCTCAGTGGCTAATGAGCCTGTCACGTGGTATGCCTTCATGGCTGCCAACGTTGACCGCTGAAATTGTGCTTTAGCACTAGACACACTTTCCTGGTGTCTCACCTCGAAGTCTGGTCTGCGCGATAAAGCGTCAGCCAAGACATTTGACTTACCCGGCTTGTATATAACTTTTAAATTAAATTCAGAGAAGAATGTAAGCCATCTTGCCATTCTAGGCGAGAGGTGCGGTGGGTTTATTGCGGTACGCAGTGATGCGTGATCCGTATAAACCACAAATGGTTCGGTGTCCAATAGGTGCACACGAAATTTGACAAGAGCATACTTTATTGAAAGTAGTTCTTTGTCATATACGGGTAATTCAGTTCCGCGGCTTTTAAAAGCCGGGACTGATAAGAGATGACGCGGTCAACGCCGTCGTCATCCCTTCTGCATGAGCGCGCTGCCGATTGCAAAGTTACTTGCATCGTAGACGACGCTAAAGGGCTTATCCTCGTCTGGTAATGCCAAGACCGGTCTACAAGAGATTGCTTCAGTGATGTGAACGCATCATCTTGTTCTTTTAACCAAACCCATTCTGCGTTCTTTTGAAGGAGCTAAAATAATGGTTTAGTTTGCTCTGCATAATTCTTGCTATATTTATTTAAGTAATTAGCGAGCCCTAGGAATTGGCGCAATCCTTCACATGCCGTGGGATTGGCCATTCCTTTACTAAGTTTATCTTGTCTGGGTCTGCTCGTACACCATGTGTACCAACGATGCAGCCCAGTACAGGTATCTCAGGGACCCCCATGACGCACTTTTGCAAGTTGACGTACAATTGGGCGTCCTTTAAAGTCTATAACTTAGCGTCTAAATGATGCTTGTGCGACTCTATTGCACGCAGCCCGTCCTCGGCCCTACTACGCACGAATACATCGTCAAAGTAATGGGACGCGTAGGCACGGTGCTGACGCATCACGTGAGCCACCACTGGGTTGAATGTAGGCGGTGGGTTTTCCAATTTTAGGGCGTCACAAGCCACTCCCAAAGCATACCGCTTGGGGTGCTTACTGCCGTTTTGGCTACATCGGACTCCTCTCATGAGTACCTGATACTAGCCATCCTTCAAATTCAACGGGAAAAGATAGTTGACTTTCCCATGGAGTTCAACAAGACATCTGTCCGCGGGATTGGCGCTTGCGCCGGTACGGTCGCCGTATTCAGCTTATTGTAAGCATGAACCACGCGCCATCCACCTGTGGCTTTACGCACACAAAAGGTCGGGCTGCAGTGAGGCGATTTGCTCTCACGCACATGTCCCGCCTTGGCTCGCTTGTCGAAGAACTCATCGATATAATCGACTTGTTCTTTCGGCAACGGCCATTGCCTGGTCACACAATACTTGGTGCCAGGTTCGAGGTCTATCTCGTGCCCGATGCCCCTATCTGCTGGTAGGCGGCTCGGCACTTCTTCTGGGAACACATCACGATGTTTCCACAGAACCTCGAAGAACGGACTGTATCTCAAGGCATTCCAGCCTTGAGCAGCGAACCGTGTATTTGTATTTTTGTCCGTTCTAGATCACTCTTGTCCATTGTGGACGACGAGCAACAGTCCACCAAGTCCTCTTTTGGAACTGGTGTGACTATTTCGTGGATCTTTCCTTCCTTTAACTCGGCAAGGAACAGACCCCACGACATTTCCGGGAGATTTACTATCTCCTCGGTAGATTTAAAGACTTGACGGAGCACCTCAACTGAGGATGCCTCTGCAATTTCGTCTTTGGCGGCCTCGAACACCTCGTTCAAAGGCCCGTCCTCGCTAATAGGAACTGATACAAACGTCACTCTCCGATTGTCACTCGTTTAGACGTGCCTTTGATCGTCCTAATCTGTCGGGTATTCGCTCTCTGAGTAACGACGAGATTTTTGGGAAGCGGGTGCCGTTGCTCTCCTGGCTAACGCACCCCTTCCAATCGCACCAGGCTCTAGGCGCCGTGCCGGTTCATGCGACGCTTGACTTCCTGTCAGCTCATCGTCTGCTGCCACAGGATTTTATGCTCTGTGCAGGAAATTCGAAAGCATGACTACTTGTCATCGTCCTTTTCACTACCCCAGTCTCCACGAGGTGGGTAGGAATTGGTGACGTTTGACATCCCGTCAACGCACCCTCGACTGTGTTCGACACGACATCAGTTACATACACCTCTCGCAGGAGCACACCCCTTCCGGTGTCCTGCGTAGAGCTCGAAACTGTGCGTGTATGCCAGTCTATCCATGGTTGGTACTTCGCCAACCATGGCATGCCTAGGATGAGGTCATAAAGACTCTCCATTCCTAGCACTGTGAACTTCTCTTTACAAGAAAAGTCACTAAAGCTGAAAGCGAGTTCTACCTGAACTCCCTCAGAGTTAATGAGTGCGGCGTTCGCTAAAGAACGGTCGCCTCTTCTCGCTTGCCAAACTGTCAAAGCGACTCAAACATCGCCGGTCTCTTTCTTAGAGCCGCGAGTTTTACAAAATTTTGTGATGCACTCGAATCCACTAGGAGGGTCATCACCTGGTCATAGCCTCGTACTTGAGCGCTATAGAGCAGCAGGGTTGATGTCCGAAATTTTAAGACCTCAGGGACTATGCTACCCATTTGTTCCACAACTCTAAAGTTAGGGGTAGTTTCAGAGTCCGCGTGAGTGGGGCATCCCGCCCCTTCTGCGCTCCTGCATTTCCCGACCTCTCAGTGGTCGATGCAGAATTCATGCGTCTCACACGCTGGTTCTTGCCATCGCTCTTCGAAAAGGGAGTCCTCTTGTGGTATCTATCCCCAGCAGGAACCCTGGCATAGCAGCCCATCATATGGCCGCGCATGCCGCAATCATAGCAGACAACGTCTGCATTGCCCAACTCCATGGGAGTAGCATCTGGCCTCTCGGCCGACGGCTTATACCAAGCTGTCGCCGAGGCACTGTTGTAGGATTGCTCCTCAACTAAGGCAATTTGGATTGCCTCTTCCATCGTCGACGGCACCTTTCTGAAAACGGCCTGTCGCGGTGGGCCATTCCGTAGTCCGTTCATAAACGTGGGCACCTTAATGTGCTCCGGAATCGGACCTACGGTTATGGACGCCGACAGCGAGCGCATCTCTTGCACATACTCTTGCAGAGATCGCTTCGCCTGTCGCGCTCCAAAGAAGCGCACCTGAAGCAACACTTCGTTGTTCGGCGGCTGGTACATGGCGCGAATCTTTGTCTTAAAGATCGCCCATATAGGGAACGCCTTTCTGTCCGCTATAAGCGCCGAGTAAGCCCACTCCGAGGCCTTACCGCGCATATGCGACATAGCGTACGACACCCTCCGGCTGTCGTCCTCAATGCGCTGCGCGACTCCGCATTGCCAGTGGACAATCGTGTACGCTGCAGTTCCATCGAACTTGGGCGGGTCCATCCGAATGGGCCTCGGCTGGTGCATCCGTGCTGAGAGCATCTGAAGAGTTCTGTTGAGAGCCTCGCTCCGAGCCTGCTCATGCCTTAGCTCATCCTGAGTCTGAGTGACGGACTCCGCCGCAGCATGGCTCTGTGCACGCGGACGCGGATCTCCGCTGTCCGAGCACGAATGCGTCAAACTGCTCCAACTGAGCAACATGTTGCTCAGGAGGACTGCCCAGGTGCCTGGCCAGGGCTTGTTGAGCAAGTCCCTGCGCCATATGCCCTGTCACCTCCCGACGATGTTCAGAGAGGTGAAAAGAATGAGCCAAATCGATTTTGAGGCTTATCCTCACGTACACACGCAGAGATGCGGGTCGTAGGAAGGATTTCTAGTGCGACCAAGTGTAAACGGAAACGTATTAATGCGGCCACGCTCTACTTAAGCACACAGCCTAACACAGCGAGGAACGGTTTGACCGTCTATTCTAGCGTGCAGTGAGGTTGTGGTAAGCGTCTTAGCGACCTCACCCAACGGACTAAGCACTCCAGAAAAGTGTCGGCACGGGAGCGGTAATTCGGCTCCTCGTGCGCACTTACCAAGTAGGTAGTATTTCAGACTGATTCAAATTTAATAGAATTAAATATAAATACCTATTTTTACCAATAAAAATGATATCTCTATAGATATCATTTAATATGTATTGCGAGCGTATCTTTATAGATACCTCGCGTAACGGATGACGCTAGCCGTCGTCTTGGATTGCGCTGGGCGTCATCCCTCCTAATGTGAATGCACCCATGTGCATCACATCCACAAGGGTTGGTCACAAATGTGCACCACACCCGAATGTTGGGTCTAATTACTATTATTTAGTAATTGACCATCCCCTTAAGTACACCTAATGTACTTAACGGGGACTGTGTAACATTAGGGCAACTTTAGCCCGTTACAAAACTAATACTAAACATGCAATTGAAATCTTATCTAATCTTATCTGTCTCTCTCTCTCTTTGTTTACGCTAACAGCTGATTAGTCTGCGGGATAAATAGATATATTGGCCTATACTTTTTTATGAATGAGAATTCTGATCATTACTGTTTAACGTAATATCCTCCAAATATTATCTACTTTTTAGATAATATATTAACTAACGACCTTTAAGAAATATTTATTTCATGTAACGATACACCCGTTACATCACTCTCCCTTAAACGCCAATCACTTTGACTGTCATTGAATGGAGTGGTCACTATGTGACCACTTAATTTAACACCGATGTTGATTGGTCAGAGCCATCATTTTAAATTCTATCGCATGAAGAACAAATTCATGCGGGGTGTTGATAGTGCTGCGCCTTCGGCTGCGGTTCGTGCAGCCGCGAATGACGCGCTGTTATCTCTTGCGGCAGACGGAACGTCTGCCGTAGTATCCACTCGCGCAACACTAGATGTTGCGGGTGCACGTGGTGATTCACTACGTGAATACGACCCCTCTTTGGAGGTCGACTACGAATGCGAGTCGGACGAAATGGCCGACTCGGGGAGAATAGAACAGTCGCCTGATAGACGTCAGGCGGCTGACTATGAGCTTTCGAATTAAAGGGCTCATTCTGATCGACGAGTTAATAGTCTATTTGGTTCCGACGATTAGGATCATCCCTCATCGACCGTTCCGTCTCCCGTACGGTCACCTGCACCTGTTTCTGTGCAAGGTGATGTCGATACTACTGGTTGTAATAATTTTTGCACCTCCTTTTTTCTAAAAAGGTAAACAAAATAAATATATTTAAAAATTTTGTGATTTTGCCGTTGTGAGGGTGTTGGCGTAAGCCATCGTAATAAAAGTCCTTGTGGTACCCCTGCTTCAGTGGGAACCACTCAGGGGGGTGAAGACAGTAAAATGTCTCATCTCGCCCCTGAAAAGAAGCCGTGGCTTTTACCAGAACGGCTAATCAACAGCTTGTTTCTGGAGAGACGACTCCTCACAACAAATATCCCTTATTTATTCGGAAGATAGCATAGTCTGGCTAATGCGTCTGTTTTGGAAACAGAAGATCAAAGGTTCAAATCCTTTTTTTTTTGATAACAAATGGTAAAGACGAGATAGAGTAACAAATAACTTATCAGGCTCATAATCTGAAGATGTAGGTTCAAATCCTACTTTTGTCATTTCATTAATAAAATTTATGATTCTATTGCGAAAAAGCTACATGGCCTTGATCCCAGCGCGAAGAACTTTCGCGCTGAGGAAGATTTTTATCTCGATGCTTTTCTTTGGCATCGATGGTTTAGTGGCAACAATAAGCGAGATAAAGTCTCGCTTATGCAAGCCTGGAGCGCGTTCATTCGCAATGTCAAAGACTTTGGACGCGAAGCCTCGCTTCAAAAACTTAACGCGAATCGCGTTCAATTCGAGAAACGAACTAACCGGTGCAAAGTATAAATTGCATCGGTTGTCACGTGAGGCTGGGCTTCCATGCCTCACGTGGGGTGATCCCTGTCCGTGTTATGTTGACAACTCGAAGAGGGTAAAAGTGGATGTCTATTCCCTTTCTTCGCCCTGGGGAAGGGCTCGCATCTCTATTGAGTTGCGTGAAGCGATTGACGCTTTGCAAACGATTTACATGCGCCAGGGGCGCGTGTTTTCCGATGGGCCTTCTGAACCATCGGATGGGTCTCGTCACACTGACGGACGAGGCCCTCAACGTCAGCAACCAGCTGGGAACGAGGCTCCCAGCTGTCATGTGAAGGTGGATAACCACGCCAGCGAACAAGATAACTGAATCGCTGCCCCTTCACATCACGGTGGTTCTGGATACGTTCCACAAGTAAACGTTGATTAT
>NW_027152191.1:50818-55783 GCF_004359215.1 Bremia lactucae
TAATGCTGGAGACTGCCGCGCACACCTCTTTAGACTAGTGATACAGCGCAGCCTTGGTCTCTGGCATAACTACCTTCGTCTCGTCCTCGACAGGTGCGAGCTTGGGAAGCATCACACACAGGACATTGATGACTCCCCAATGATCCAAGTCATCAAGCGGTTCGACGACAGTAGGACACAAGAACTCTGGCTGAAGTTTACTGAAGCGCCGTCACCGATGAATCTTGTCAGTCGTAATCCCATTGAATTTGTCCAGCTTTTCCATCAGCTATTGCGGCCCACCCCGTGCCCATTGCTCGAAGTTTTGCATCTGCATGAGTAGTGTGTCGACAGATCACCGCCAATTGGGTTTCGCTGTTAACGGCATGGCCAAAAGCTCACTGGGTTTCTCTCTGCGTCGAGGCTAGATAAGCAAATGGGTACGGCAAACCACTTACTAGTGTTGCAAGGTCCAACGCGCATGCGTTCACCCACGTAGTTTGACCCTTGGGGCACACTGGCAATTAGGACGACAGCGCAGCCACTGCTTTGTGCTGGATAACCCATAAGTTGCAGTTGTGTTTGCATCAGTTTGTTTCGCAAGCTTCGGCACGGCAGCAGCTGCTATCGCAGCAGACGCAGTCTGCGGGATCTTTCGCACTCGAGTCATGCGTAGTGTCTGATCATGAGTATCAGGAGTGCGTAAGTAATTCATCGGAATTCGTACCAACATATGAATTTTCTGGGCAGCCCGGCAGGTAATAGGACGTGACTGCGGAGCGTACGGACTTGCGTTGGGTCGATTAGTCGGCCTGCCGAGGCCTTGAGCTCTTATTTGATTGCCTTAGCCAGCTCCTCAGGAATAGGAACACTAGTGGCGCAGGGTGGTAGAGTTACCGATCCTCCATCCAAATCACCCGTGCAGGTAGTATTTCCAAAAGTAACCGTTCTTTCCGCCATAGTAACAATGATATCCCGAGAGGACTGCCCGTCTGCGATCGGAGTGCGCGGAGGAGGCATGTCCACCCGAATATGATTGGAAGGATCCACCTCAGCCGGCACAGATGCCGGAGGCGGCGTGACGGTAGCACGAGGTATGCCACGTTATTGGTGACCATGAGAAAACAACCAGCGCGCAATGACCGCGCGACTCCTCTCTCTGTACTTTTTTGCAATCTCAGCAGGCAGTTCGCATGGCGGGACAGCAGCTTTCGGTGTCGTAAGCTCACTAGCTCGTCAGTTTCAGTGAAATCTCTGCCAATCGGCGTGTCATGTGTTCGTTGCTTCTGCCATCGCTCGGGTCGCCGCTGCACTGCCTGTGCGATATTCGTACTCCATCCAGTGCGATTCGGCATTGTTGTTGGCGAGAGAAGTCGGTGAACCATCATCAGTTGGCTCTTTAGCAATAGCTTTTTCAAGCGCTTGATCATGAGCCTCGAAATAACACGCTCGTTTTTGGTCAGTAGCGCGCTTAGTCTCCGCTGCTGTCAAAGTGAGTACCTCGACTGCTCGTTGGCCATCCTCTACTCTTGACCGAGCGAATGCAAGTGCCTGCTCTTTCTAAGAATTTGAAGGCAACGACGAATTGACCGCCGTGCTTGTTTGTGGAGATGCCTCGGCGACATGGTGGTCACCGCCCAAAAGGTTCTCTAGTTCGCGAGCCGCCCGCTTGCGCTGTTCGTTGGACCTGGAAGAAGCGGAAGAATTTGGCTTAAAATTGCACCGCGGCCTGTTTGCCGTGCGGTGGAACCGTTGCCTTGGTATGGATAAAAATCTTGATAGCGGAGCTGTGCTTGGCGTAAGGTGCCGAAACCGTTTGAAAAGACTTGCCAGGCCCGGCAGCAGTGACCGACCGCGGCTGTCGGGGCGACGTCACATTGCAACTTACCGTAGGAACAGATTGAACCACCGTGGTACGCGACTCCCGCTTTTTCTTGCGTGCTCCTGGATCAAACCATTCATCGGTAGACGGACTAGCGGTACGAGGAGAAGTCGCACCCAATGTCGGGCCGCTCGCCAGCAAGGGTTGAAGCCGTGGTGTCTCCCGATTGCCAAGCCTGGGGGGGGGGTCTGCGAAACCTTTGTCAACAGGTGGGTTCTCGTCTCCATCCGCCTTTAGCTGCGCTGTCGTTTCCGCCGAAGTATTCGCCAATCTAGTAACGTGCCGCAATCGGTCGGCAACGTCGATGTGAGTGAAAATCAACCCGCTGACGGGTTGAGGCGCTAGTGGCATTCCAGAAAACACGCGATGACGTTCTTCTTGAAAACTGCCTTGGCGCCCACCACACTTGGCACTCGAGTGATACGGCGAGTAGCATGTAAAACAGGGAACGCGTTGAAAGTGTCGAAATGGTTGAGGAAGAGCTCTATCCCTGCAGTCGATATATCCATAACTAGCTTAAGCTGTTCAAGGCATGTCACCGCATCGAAAGTCTCAACAAAAAAGTTGGAAACATACGCGTCCGATCCGTGTGAGCATTCACGGGATACCGAAGTTACGGTACTGGACACATTGGACTCCAATATTGCTTGAGCCGTGCTAGCCACCACTCCATTCACGAGAACCCTGACTTGACAATGTAAAATGTTCCTACCTGCTGCCGCAGCTGGTACCGAGGCAGCAGTAATGTCTTTGCGCTTCAGATTATTGGGACACAAAAGCTGAAGGCGCTCCCCGCAAAACAAAATTGACGTAGCATGCCAACATTTGCAGCCGCCTGATCTGGCAAAATGAAAGCCAGCTGTTTCGTTTCTGCGTCGTAACTTGTCCGCTTGGCTCCTTCGACTAATTCCCAACTTAAGACGTCCGGGTCCGTTTCCCCTCACTGCGCTCCAATAGTTGGAGAAGTAGGGTCTTTTCAATGATGAACTTGGGCATGCGCACATACGTAGGCACAATCGCAATAACCTTTCCTTCCAGGTATGCTTCGAAGAAATCAAGCATCACAACCCGCGTAGCACGCGGATGCGTACACACACAAAAAAAAACAGTGGCGATGATAGAACGATACCACCCATGATCCATGACGCCAGCGCTTCTTCTTCTAGTGGTATGATCGGGAGCGGATCATCGTCCGCTCTTTTATCCAGGCCCTCGTAGCTGTACGAACCAGCACTTCACAGTGATCGTGAGAGGTTCCGTTGCAAATACTGGAGGCGTCGCTTTCACCAGTAGGCGAGTTCTTGCCAGCATCGTGAAGTGCGCCGTGACTCAGCGATTCATCAACAGCACCGTTAGGTGCGCCTCGACTCTGCGTGTAACGGGGTGTATCGTTACATGAAATTAACACTTAAAGGTATTAATTAATATATTATCTAAAAGGTAGATAATATTTGGAGGATATTGCTTATATAGAAATGTTCATAAATAGGTATAGACCATTATATCTATTTATCCCGCAGACTAATCAACTGTAGATGTAAGCAAAAGAGAGAGACAGATAAGATAAGATATGATTTCAATTGCATGTTTAGTATTAGTTTATAATTAAGTTAGTGTTAATAGATAGAAAGAAAAGAAACTTAATTATATTAATACAGTTTTCATTTAACCCTCTTTAAGCTAGTTGCCTTAAAGAGAAGTCATCCTCCGCACGTACTAGTGTACGTGAAATAACGTAAGGCACCACTCGCGACTGAAGCAGTGCGGAGTGGACTTGTACTGAAGCAGTATAAGTCGTAGTGCCCCGTTACATCTGGTAGCACTTTGTAGTCCGTCCAAGGACCACATTTCCTTTATCTAGCATGGACGTGTTAGATGATAGTGTGAAATCGCATCACGTTTCGCGTGAAAGCTACTCTTATCTAAGTGACATAGAAAGGAGTGCGGTCGAGCGAATGAGTTCGATCGTAGGAAACGATGCCATCTTGGCAATGCTGTCCAGTTTGGACAGAGATGCCCTCCATTCAGCCATCGCCAAGTCCATACAACATGAACTTCGAGATGAAGGAGAAGGAAGCCTTGCTGAATCAGCAAGGCTCTCAACAGGCAGAACTGTTGAGGTCACAACAGGTACAGACCCTTGTACCTGGGATGACGCAAACGCATCGTCCGAAAACCTTAAATATTGACATCGCTAAGTATAGGGGAGTCGAACAAGACTCCCTCTTGAGATGGGTTGTCGCGTTGAACGATGCCATAAGGGCACGTTACATCGTCGACGAGCAAATGCAAGTCGCATTCGCTCAATCAAATTTGGCAGGTAGTGCCAAAACGTGGGCATTGGGCCTTAAATTGCGCAACACATATGTCTTTGGGTCGCTAGAGGCTTCAAGCCCGGCTCAAACAGACATTTGAACCGCCAAGGGCTGCGTTCAGAGCTCGTTCAGAGCTTCTGAAACTCAAGCAAGGCAAGCATGATGTTCACGCATATGCCCAGCACATACGACTCTTAGCGAGTTGTATAACAAATAAATCAGTCCATGAACACACGTTGATTACAGTGTTCATGCAAGGTCTTACGGATGGTCCCGTAAAGACCCACTTGTTCCGCTTGGAACTGGATACGCTTGAAGAAGCAATATCCGGTGCGGAACAGGAGGACTTTAGCTTGAGACAGGCTCAAGCTAGTTCGTCATCGTATCGTCCTCCAAGACGACACGAGTTAGGAGGTCCAGAACCCATGGACCTCTCTTACGTCGAAAGCGAGAGACCTCGCTTTTGGAGCAATAAGCGATTGCAGAAATGACATCGCTGCCAAAAATTAAGACACTACGCTCATGAGTGTAGTGCCCCACGCCCAGCACCGAAAGGACTGAACGTAATTTAAGACCGTATGCAAAAAAGGGCAACGGTCGCGGGTCCGACGTTGTTGCGAAATCGCAACAGCGAGGCGGACCGCCCAGAAAAGGGGCGGGGTCAGAAGGGGCGCAACGCCCTAATGACCCATCAACCTCAAGAGAATTTGCAAATCTCTTAACTAAAGTTGCTCCAGACACACAATCATTATGTGTCTCTGCACTTGGTGATGAGGTATCCCTCATCAC
>NW_027152191.1:55883-89271 GCF_004359215.1 Bremia lactucae
GAACAGGTTCAAAGCTCGATATGGAATCAAAGAGCGAGTGAGACATGGAGAGAGCGGTTCGGTTAACATGGAGATACTCGAGCAATCCTTACCCGCAATTCGAGAAGTTTTGGATCAGTATGAATGGAAGGATATCTACAATATGGATGAAACGGGTTTGTTTTACCGACTTCAGGTATGTCGGGGCCAGTTGAAATCACTTTGGAAGCAACTTCAAATACTAAAATTTATTGCCTCCTCACTTTAGGCTGATCGTTCACTTGCAACGAAGCAACTGGAGGGCCGCAAGCAGCACAAGGAACGGCTAACTTTTGTTGTTTGTGCCAACGGAGATGGCTCAGATCGTGTCCCACTTTGGGTGATTGGGAAATACTTGAATCCCCGTTGTCTCAAAAATATCAATCGTCAGAACCTTGGCTGCCACTACAGGGCAAACCCGAAGGCTTGGATGAACAGTGTATTGTTTTTGGAATGGCTACAATGGTTTAATCGGAGGATGGGGAGAAGACAGGTGCTGCTGATTATGGACAATTGTCCTGCTCATGTTCCAATTGACAGCTTGCCGGAGCTGGCCAATGTTAAAATCCTTTACCTGCCGCCCAACACAACTTCCCGAATTCAGCCTTGTGATGCAGGCATTATTCGAACTTTGAAGGCCTTTTACAGGAAAATTTTCAATCGCAACTTGCTAAGAGCATTGGAGCTGGATGAAACACTTGACAATGTGGAAGCGCATAAAAAAGTGGATGTTTTGAAGGCGATGGTGTGGGCTGTGGAGGCCTGGAATATGGTGACCAAGGAAACTATTCGTAATTGTTTTAATCACTGCAAAATTCGGACATCAAGCTTGAACATCCAAGTTCCTGCTAGGGCGACCGAACCCCCCGCAAATGTTGCAGATGACCTGATGTTACAGAATGATCAACTGTACCGCAATCCAATGGACATCAACGCCATCCTCAACAACCCCTTGGAGAGAGAGGTCGCCTATAGTCCTGACGTAGAAGACATTGTGGCAGTAACAATGGAAGAACATGGATTGTCTTTGCCTGTAGAAGTGGAAGGAGGGATTCCCGATGCGGATGATAGCGAAGTGCCAGCCCCCTTGAAAGCCAAGGACGTCCTTGATGCAATAAGGTTGTGTAAACTGTACTTCATGCAGAGGGAGTGTGATACTTCCACGACTCACAGGAAACTGAATGAAGTTTTGGACGATTTTGAAAGGATACAGATTACTGGAAAGAAGCAAGTCACTCTCCATCGATTTCTCTCAAAAGCGGCAAAAGAAGTATAGTTATTTGAAATTTTTTTTTTTAGATACAACTTAATATATTACTTTTGGGGTATGTGTCTACTAATAGTGGGACTTTAAGAAATATTACTTTATTACTTTGGCAAAATATTACTTTAACCTTAATTCCCAACTCGGGACCATGAAATTTTATTACTTAGGACGTATTATTACTTTAGAGCGTATTACTTTAGAGGGGTTCTACTGTAATATATTTGCAGGATATTACTTTATATAGAAATATTCAGAATTCTTATTCATAAATAAATATAGACCATTATACCTATTTATTCCGCAGACTAATCAGCTGTAGGAGTAATCAAAGAGAGAGTTACAGATAAGTTAGAGATAAGAATTCAATTACATGTTTAGTGTTAGATTATAATTAAGTTAGCATTTACAAAGATAGAACAAGAGACACTTAATTATATTCAATACAGTTTTCATTTTACCCTCTTAAGCTAGTTACCTTAAGAGAAGTCTTCCTCTGCACGTACTAGTGTACGTGAAATAACGTAAGGCACCACTCGCAACTGTAGCAGTACGAAGTGGATTTGTATTGAAACAGTACAAGTCGTAGTGCCCGTTACACTACTGACTTTATTATACTAATAACTAAGTATGTATGGCGCCTACTTGCGCACCGCACAATCGTGTTTGTGACGATTGGCGGGGTTGATTCAAATCCAAATCAACCAATCAATGGAACTGATGTCTTTTTGCGTCAACATTACCATATTTGGTAATATTGAACTATAAAGAAGAAATTAATAAAGACAATAATTTGTATTTCATTGTATATTTTCTCTTATAGCAATAGATATTTATGTTATTATTTCTCTTATAGGAAATGATAGTAATGTAACGGGACACCCCTGTATAGATCTAGATCCGCTACATCGTCGACCAGTTGAAATTTGCTTACCAATGGCGAGGTTGGTGCTTTCAGTATAAGATAGCCATCAATAAGTATTTCTACATAACCCAAAATATCCTATCTTATTATTTTTAATGTTCTTATGTTTTATTCGTATGAAAATAATTGTTTTATGTATGCTACACGAACATTTTAATCACTCATAGTTAAAGTAATTTTGATGCAAGCGGTTAAGCTACAAATATCGGTATTTTTTTAATTAATCAAAATCCTCTCCCTTTGGTTGGGTGGACTCGACCCTCGGTCGCCTTCCTTCACACTCTTCGCAGCGTCATCTCGTCTGCTTCTACTTGTAAAGTATAACTGCCTCGTTAAGTACTTAGAGCCCGAGGCGATCCACGATAAACGCCTGCAACCATGACCGACACGTGGCAGCCGCAGCCTGCGCTGCTTAACGAAGTCGTGACTCTCCTACAGGCTTATATGGTGCCCGATAACCAGGTACAGCGAGAGTCCTATCAGCGCTTGCAGCAGTTTCAAAAGAATCTGGAATTTAATCTTTACCTCGTCCACCTGCTCTGTGCGCACGCTGAGCCCAATGTGCGCCAGTTGGCTGGGCTCCTTCTCAAGCGTAACATCAAAGCTCGCGATGCCGAAGTCGTGCTATCTTCTGCTGAGACTGAGGTTCTCGCCGTCATTCGTGCTCAGACGTTGCGTTTGCTAGCTGATCCTTCGCCGCCTATCCGCAATGTGGCCAGTTCCATTGTCACTACATTCGTATCTCAATACACGTTTTTGGACGAATGGCCTGAGCTTATGCCGGCGCTTTATTTGCTGTTAGAGCAACAGGATGAAAACGCTGTGGCCGGTGCATTTAGTGCGCTTGTTAAGATTTGCGAAGATTCGGCCGCTAAGCTTGAAAACTCGCCCAGCCGCCCGCTTAATATGCTTGTGCCCAAGTTATTGCAATATTTTCACCACAAAAACGAAACCTTTCGTCGCGACGCGCTGGAATGTTTAAATCATGTGCTTGTCTTCATGCCAGTGGGACTTGTGGTGCAGATGGAAAACTTTTTGGCTGGTATTTCGCTGCTTACACAGGACGTATCCAATGAAGTACGCAAACTTGTGTGCAAAAGTATCGTCATATTACTTGAGGTTGGCGTGCAGTACCTCGTGCCGCATTTAAATAGCATTATTCAATTTATCTTACGAGCCAATCAAGACGAAGATGATGATGTGGCTATTGAGGCATGCGAGTTCTGGTCATCGTTCTGCGATCTGCGCGAGTTTAACGATATAAAAACCATTTTACAGCCGTATTTGCCGCAAATTGTGCCCTTGCTGTTTCAGCGGATGGTCTACAGTGAAGAAGATTTGATTAATTTTGAAGCGGAGGAACAGAATCAGAATGAGAACGTCCCCGACCGACCCGAGGACATTAAACCCATCTTTCATCGCAAGACCGCCTTAAGCCACGAAGGCGGTGGTCTTCATGTTGATGAAGACGATGACGACGACGACGACGATGATGATGATGACGACTCGCTGCTTGAATGGAACCTACGTCGTTGCTCGGCTGCTAGTCTCGATAATTTAGCCAACGGCTTTGGAAATGATATTCTGCCGACACTACTACCATTGTTGCAGGACCGGCTTGCCCAAGAGCAGTCCTGGCCGCTTGTTGAGAGTGGAATCTTGGCGCTTGGTGCTATCGCAGACGGTTGCTATAATGGTATCACCCCCCATCTACCGCAATTGTATCCGTTTTTGCTTCAAAAGCTCGAGGATCCTGTTCCTTTAATTCGCAGCATCACGTGTTGGACACTGAGTCGCTATGCAACATGGGTTGTTGATCAGGGCAATCACGACATGCTTTTTAAGCCGCTTGTAGAAGGTATGTTGATGCGTATTCTCGATCCTCACAAAAAAGTACAAGAGGCTGCGTGCTCTGCGTTTTGCACGTTGGAGGAAGAAGCAGGCGAAGAGCTTGGTCCGTATTTGACGCCTATTTTGCAGAACCTCATGTTTGCTTTTGGCAAATATCAAGCAAAAAATTTACTTATTTTGTACGATGCGATTGGGACGCTTGCAGATTCGGTCGGTGATAAATTAAATCACCCCGAACTGATTCAAATTCTCATGCCTCCGCTAATTGCTAAGTGGAACGCGCTTGATGACCGCAGCCGCGAAATTCTTCCGCTATTTGAGTGTTTGGCACCAGTTGCACAGGCGCTAGGTAACGGCTTTCAAGAGTTCGCGATGAATGTATACGTTCGGTGTCAGCGCATTATAGAAAACGAATTACTTGCAGACGCAATGTCCGAACAAAGCCCGAATGAATTTGATGAAGGCGATTCTGAGCTAATTGGATGCGCGTTGGACCTCATTTCAGGTTTGATTGAGGGATTGCAAAATAATAGCGAGGCGTTGCTCAACGGATCAAACCTTTTGAATGTGCTTATGAGCTGTGTACGCCATGATGTGATGAACGTGCGGCAGAGTGCCATGGGTGTCGTGGGCGACTTGGCGAAACATGCGCCAAACATTCTTCGCTCAAGTCTTGGAGATCTCTTGCCAGTTTTGATTGAAAATATTGACCCGGAACTTCCTACTGTGTGCAACAATGCAAGTTGGTCGGTAGGTGAAATTGCCATCCGAATTGGCGCCGAGATCGAGCCATATATTGAAAGCTGCTTGGACCGCCTCATTGGTATGATAAATAGGCCGAAGCTACCACGCAATCTAGTCGAGAATTGCGCAATCACAATCGGTCGACTTGGATACGTTTGCCCAAACGTAGTGGCACCGCACCTTCAGGAATTTGCCAAGCGTTGGTGTCGTGCGCTTGCTCACGTGCGTGCGCCAGAGGAAAAGGAGCACTGCTTTTTTGGTCTGTGCTACATGGTCAAAGCAAATCCAAACGGGATTGTCGCTGATTTTATGTTTATGTGTGGTGCGATTGCTTCGCTGGAGGGTCAGCCGATTCAGCACGCAGAGCTGAAGGATATGCTATATCAGATTTTACATGGCTTTAAGACTAGCCTTGGCGAAAACTGGGCTGCGTACTTCGCAAGCTTTCCAGAGCCTTTGCGGCAGTTTTTGACCACTCGCTTTAATCTGTGAAAGTAAGTGGCTAAGTTGATTATGATTGTATGTTGTGGCGCAAATGAAGCCACCGAACAAGAATAGGATGCGACTTTCGGTTTGCGATTGGAACAGATTAGTAGTAAGTAGTAGGAAATTAGTGTAGGCATAGGTGAGCGAGTAGGAAAGTAGAGAATGGTAGATGAACTTGTCGATTTCTTAACAGATATATGGAGTGATCAATTGACAGTACAGCAGAATCCTACATTGGGTGTTCAAAGTACTGTTGATATATTACAATTTTGGCTATCTGTCAGCTTTAGGCAGCAAAGGCATCGATCAAACCGGCATGTTGTGTTGCTTCTCTTGTCTTCGTACAAGAAGTGTTCCCATTAATTAAATTGATTGATCGGATAGGGTCCTCGCATTTGTTATCGGTCGCGAAAAATTCGTCCATTCTCTAGGATTCTGTCCAGCTTCGGTCTTATTTGCTGCGGTCGTTGATCCGGCGCCTTCAATTTCTTTCATAGTCATGTCATTTGTACTCGCAAATCTTCTGCCTTGCTGGCCACGAGCAGCTGCCTTTTTAGTACCAGGACTGAAAAAACCAGGTGACCCTGATGGCAAAAGGGTTGGCGAGAACAGAGGAGACGGCGCTGGTTTGGCGAGGAAATTTGCTGGTATTGTAGACTTTTCTTCGCTTTCAGCTTCCTTAGCGAGAAAGTCGAGGAACGTGGGGCTGAGCATTGTGATTCCGCTCAGCGATCCTTTTCTACTGGATGGAAAGATTCCCGCCACTTTCTCTAGTCACGCAAAGCTCACGGCGTCAGTAAATTCCTAGTATGCCCAAAAAATAATCGAGAAGCTTACCTTTGCCACTGCTTCTAGGCGGCACCTTAATTGGTGGAGGCGGAATCGCGCGCTGACTCAGAGTAAATTTCGAGCCATTTGTTGTAGAGATAGACCCCGCCCCAGACTCTATTAAGGCAATTTCTCTGACCATATTATGATAGCGGCTACACACATCCTTGGCATTCTTACCCGGTATAGCTGCTGCAATTGTAGCCCAAGGATACGATGTAGACCCGGCGCAACGGGCAAGAGCTGTTTCAAATGCTTTCTCTTCTTGGAATGTCCAATGCTTTGGTTGTCGCATAGCAACAGTCTCTAGATGATTGTGTGGAAGCTCCAATAGCTCTTTTTGGAATTGCGCTGGCTGAATACGCAATAATTGAGCACACTCCGAAGCTGCACTACTCAACCCCTTGCTGCCACCATTTGCGATTTTAGCTTGTCCTCTGCAGCCTCTGAAGTCGACTAGATCTCTACTAATCTGATAACTTGGACGACAAGGATCATTCCAAGTTGCTGCACTGAATACGTGGCGACTGCCTTCGACTGTATATGGTATCTGTTGAACTAGTCGCTTTAAATATGTTTGTCCATGTAAACGTACTTCCTCAACTGTGCGTGTTTTAACATATGCTGCGATGAGGCCCCACTCGTTACCTGTTTGTCTTGAGCCGTAAAGCTCTAGTGCTTGCATGAACCGCTTATGCTCATCTTGGCACCACTTTGTTTTTCCGTTAGCAATAGTCGAGAGGTTGGCATCACACGGCGCTTCATTGCTGTAATGACTTTGTCCAGAGTTTGCTCCTGATAACGGTATATCTTGCTGCATCGCATGTACTCAATTCTGCCGTCACGAATATGTACCTAGGACTGCGCCTTCTATGCTATAACACTAATAACTTGGATGGGACAAATCTGACCAGACGCGAAAAGCAAGATATCATGTATCAGCCAGACAGGCTTTTCTTATAATAGGAAGGACAAAGTGGTGACTTTACGTGAAGGCTGAGAATCCATAATGTCGTCACATCGGATGTCGATACATTTTATTCATTGGCTAAACGCTTAAAGATGCAAAAGATGTGACGAAAAGCGGATTTACTTTCATCGCAATTGCTCTCACATCCGGGCATGTGCTCTTTTATGGCGACATAATAAAGAATGGTGCATGTAATTCTTCTAACACTAAACTGCATATTGAAAAAAAATCCGTCGGAACAATTCTTCGCCTAATGTTAAGCATAAGCTGGTATTTCAGGATTTTGCCTGGTAGAATTATTATTTTTCGGAGCACATTAAATGTATTTTATCTCAAATAATTGATTCTAAACAATAATTGTAACGGTGGTGTCCATTACATAAATTTTATCCTATAAGAGAAATAACAATAATTATTCCCTACAAGAGGAAATAAACAAAGAAGTACAAATTATTGTATTTATTATTTTGACTTAAATAGTTCGAATAATACCAAATTTAGTATTATTGATGCAATAAGACATTAGCTCTATTGATTGATTGATTAAAGTCTAAATTAACAGCGCCCAAACACGATTGTGCGGTGCGCAAGGAGGCGCTATACTTAGTTAGATATTAATATAATAAGTTCAGTAGAAGATAGAAGATCGTTACGTAGGAAACTATATATATTAATATAGATTTACTTTTCCCAAATTCTAATTCTCTGAATTTACCTTTGGTAGGTAAAGAGCCTTAGCTACTTAAAACCCTTCCTCTGTCCCCCTGTGTACGTGAAGTTTGAGGCGTCTAACCTACAGTTACTCCGTGTGAGGTAAAGTAGTACTTACCAGTTCTAGTGAAAGGTGCCCCGTTACACCTGGTAGCACTTCGTAGTCTGTTCAACGGCCCATGCACTGTCCATCCAATATGGACATGTTGTATGAAGAAGGAGGGAGCTTCTAAGCCCCTCAAGAAGGTTTCACGCAACGCGTGAGAGGTTTAACCATTTGAGTGACCTCGGATGTGATCAATCGAATGAGTTCGGTCGTAGGCGGGTCAGCCGTTGGCGCTATCATGTACACTCTGGGCAGAGATGAATAGCATGCGGCCATATCCGAGTTCAATCAACACGCACTCGACGGGGCCCAAGAGAAAGTATCTTTGCTTCACCAGCACGGCTCTCAACACGCGGCGGTGTTGAGAGAACGGAGTGCTCAACAGATAGACTTGTTGAGACAGCAGCATTTGCATGCTTCTAATGAGCCGACGCTTCCGCGTCGACCCGAAAGCTTAAGAATAGAAATTTCTAAGCATAAGGCAGTCGAAGGCGACTCCCTTTTGAGATGGTCCGTCGAATTAGACGATGCCATATAAGCTCGTCGTATCAGTGATGATGCGACGAAAGTGAAATTTGGCATATGCAACTTAGCAGAACGTGCCAAACCTTGGGCCTTGGGGCTCAAGCTTCACAACCCATAAGTCTTTGAGTCGTATGAGGTCTTTAAGGCCCGGCTCAGGCGAACATTTGAGCCGCCACGTGCCAAATTCAGGGCTCGGGGCTGAGCTCCTAGATTTGAAGCAGGGCAAGCGTGACATTCACGCTTATGCCCAACATACACGATACCTGGTCAGTTGTATCATGACTCAACCAATTGATGAATAAAAACAGGCAACTCGGTTTATCAAAAGATTTATCAAAGGTCTTGCAGACGGACCTGTTAACACCCACCTTTTTAGGCTAGAATTAGAGTCGCTTGACCAAGCGATCTCTATAGCGGAGCAAGAGGACTTCAGTCTTAAATAGGCTTTTGTCCACTCTGGTGCTTATCGACCACCGAGACGACAAGAAAACGGAGATTTAGAGCATATGCATCTCTCGTTGGAGTGAGTGAGAAATCTCGCTCTTCAAGTTACGAACAACTACAAAAATCGATGTCAAAAATGGGCCACTACGCATGCCCCACGGCCGGTGCCTGAAAGCACTGAGCGAAAAGACCGACATCTCGCTGGGAACAGCGGAGGACGCGGATCCGACGCTAATTCGAAATCGCAACGGCAAAGGCGGATCATAAGAAAAACGGCCGGGGTCAGTAGTTGCGAAGCGCCCTACTGGACCAGCAACGTTAAAAGATCTTGCAGGCCTTTTGACGAAAGTTGCTTCTCACACACATACATTGTGTGTAACTGCCCAGGGATGAGGTTAACCTCATCACCCTGAAAATAAAGTGTCAAATAAGGTGCCACTTAAGTCCCTAGTCGATGTTGGGGTGTCGGATAATTAATTAGACTCCAATCGCTAGAAGATCGCAGACTCAAATTATTGAGCGCGATATCTTTCTAACGAGGATGACAGTGCGCCTAGCAACAGGCGCATCTGTGACGATTTAGAAAACTTGTCGTTGGTATGCAATACACTTTAAGGGTAAACAGTACGATGATGATTTCATCGTAACAGATTTGGATGACAAATTTGATGTCATCCTTGGATTACTTTGGCTCAGAAAGTACGAGCCATGTGTTAATTGGCAGCATCAAGCCATTACGATGCTAGTCTCTTGTTCATTAGGTGGCCAACTGATGAACGTCTTGGAGCGTCCACAAGCGTGTGGATGTACTACGAGTGAGTGCGATGGCCTCACTTGTGGTGCGGTCGTTAGTACGACTGCACAAGATCACAGTGTGATTACCCATCACACAGTGGAGTTAGATTCCGACGGCTGTGCACAAGCACAGGCAGCGTCGAAGTTCGACCACTAGAATAAGCTGAGTGGTACGAAACAAGGATGGTTCTTGAAAAGCAACATTTGAGAGAATTCGAAACGCCTGTCTATGGAAGGCAGTGCGCAAAGTCCTTGATCGACTGGAGAGTCGATCGTAGAGGATGTCGCCGTGGTAGTGCAACCACAGCTAGAGGCAGTTGGGAGAATACTCTCTAAATAATCTCTGTGGGAATAAGTCTTCGAAAACCTGGGGTTTTAAGATTCCCAGGTACCTTTGGAAATAATTTCCAAATAGGAAACTAAGACAATAATTGTCTTAGTAAACAATGGATCAAGTGTTGGCGCTTATACACTTGATCCGCCTCCGAGCTAAACTTCGGAGATAACTAAATTGCCAACGCTAGAACCGAAACGGTTCTTGCGTGATCTGCGTAGTAGCAAAGTCAAACAGGTCTGCGTACTTGTCACCGATGACAACTATGTGGCCGATATTCGGTCGGCAATAGTATTCTCTGAGAACGAACGGGTTCTCAGCAGCTCATCGATGGACGAAAGTGTCCTCGATGAGAAGACTCGGAATGAAAGTTTTACGTCTCAATCTTGAGAGTATTTTTATATAAACCCTTTATATAACGATTTTAAAGGAAATTAAGAATGTTATACCTGAATCAGTACCGTGCGAGTTTCCTAAGGATAAAGGCACTCGACACGAAATCTACCTAATTCCAGGTTCGAAATACTGTGTCATGAGCAATGGCCATTGCCTCGTGAACAAGTAATAGCGACCGAGAAATTATTTCCGAACGCTTAGCAGCGGGCCATGTGAGGGAATCAAGTTCCCCACATAGCTTTCCGACCTTCTGTGTGCGTAAAGCAACAGAGGATGGCGGATTGTCCATGCATTCGATAAACTGAACCCTGCAACTGTATCGGGTCAAACGCCGATACCACGATAAGACGTATCATTGGTGGTCTGTCAAAGAGTATTATCTTTTCGTCAATGGATCTGATGGATGGATTTTATCAGATTCTTATGCGTGAGCAAGATATTCCATTCACAGCAGTAAGCACCCCAAACGGTACGTTATGGGAGTGCCACAGAGCTAATTAATGCGCCTGCGACGTTTAACAGATGTGTAACCAACGTGTAACCATCTGTTGATATCGGTGCGGGATTTCGCATCAAGCTATTTTAATGACGTCTTCGTTCATAACAGAGCCATGAACGGAAAGTCGCACGTTGAAGTACATCGTACACAAGTCCGAAAGGTTCTTACACTAATGCGAAAGCACAAGTTGTATGCAAATCTCAAGAAGTGTATATTCGCTGCAAGCGAAATACCACTCCTTGGTGTATCGCGGGTAAACACGGTGTACGCCCGGATTTGGAAAAGGTCAAGGCGATCACCGATTGGCCTGTTCGAATGTTCCTCGGCTTAGCGGCGTACCTGCACAAGTACTCCCGCAAATATGCCGAAATGACACATATTTCTTCTTTATTGAAGAAAAATGTATAGCTGTCATGGAACGCTAATTGTCAGGTTTCCTTTGAGTGTGTCAAGCAAAGATTGATGCAATCGTCCATCCTGGCCATTGCGGACAAGACAGACCATTTCATGTGGTCTGTGACGCCAGCGATTTTGCAATCGGCTGTGCGTCAATGCAAAATGACAGAGACGACGCAGAGCGCGTCGTCTGTTATCAATCGCGTCAGCTTCAACCGCCCAAACGCAACTATCCAGTGCATGGCAAGGAACTCCTTGCCATGAAATATGCACAGGTTAAGTTTAGGGTCTATCTCTTGAGAGATAGACCGTTCATTGTATATACAGACCATGCGTCTTTACGCATGGCCGTAAACAGTCTACACCTCTCGTAAATAATGGCGAGATGGTTTCTTTCTTCGGGGAGTATAACTTCTCCGTGAAGTTAAATAAGGACGACGTTACGTCGTCGCTGAAACCCTTTCGCGCCGGCCCGATTTAAGCCGGTTGCTCAAATCAACAGTGAGGAAATCCCACGGTTGCAACAATAAGTGTTCCGTCGTCAACATTACTTACGACGTTAGAAGAGCATATCAAGAAAATAAAGCTCTTAAAGGTTGATGGATTACGTTAGAAATCATCCTCACAATCCTTAAGAGTATTGTCGAAATTCTATCGTTTCTCAACAGATTGATATACAACACGCAATTATTTACTGTATTACACAAACATTGCTGGCGACACACCTCGTGTTGTCATCCCTACTCATAATGATTTGCGTTTACGCATCATGTATTAGTGCCACGATGCACTAATAAGTGGTCATCGTGGACGTGAGAAGACTTATCTCACGATAAGTCGCGACTTTTACTGGCCACGCCGTGTCAGCGGGTGAAGCCCAGTGCTTCATCCCGTGCTTGTTACAATCTCTGCCTGTTTCGGTAAAGTGTTGGCAGTCCGTATCTATGGATTTCGTCTTCGGATTTCCCGACGACGATCACAAGAGAAATGGTATTCTTGTTTTTGTCGATCGTTTCAGCAAAATGGTACATCTTGCTGTAGTCCCGGAGTCGATCACAACCAAAGTTTGTGATTGTGTCTTTGTTGACACGATATTTCGACTCCATGGGTTACCCCGTGAACTGGTCTCAGATCGAGACCCTAGATTCACGGTGGAATTCTGGCAAACTGTGTCAAAATCACTCGGAACACAGTTGAAATGTCAACTTTTGGTTATCTTAAATCGAATGATCAGACGGAACGTGCAAACCGTATCCTTGAAAAATACTTCGCGCAAACGTCCACTCTTTTACGAGTTGGAGCGAGTTCTTTTTGATGGAAGAATTTGCCATCAACAATTCAGTGCATGCTATTACAAAGCATTCACCGTTTTACGTGAACGTCTTACGCTATCCACCTAAACCCACCTTGATTGAGAGTGACTTATCCAAGGGGGGGCCTCGAGCAAAGAACTTTCTAGCTCTTGCTCATCACGCATTGGCCCTTAGGTCAATGCAAAGGATACCATTGATTCAACATTGAAGGGGACAAACAGAGTAAGGACAATAATGCCATTGCTGATTTTAACAACGAAAGACTCAGCATCGAAGACAATGATACTAGTGAGAACAAAAATGCCCTCTCTAAAGAGGAGATCGACATCTCTGCAGTGCAAACCGGTCGCACTAAATACAAAAATAAAAAATCGAGTCAGCAGGTGATTTCCTGCTGGCTAGAGAAGCAGTGGTTCGTTTTGTACAGGATCCGATCGCTGATGGAATAGCAAAATACTTTCATTTAATGTTAATGACCTAGTCCTACTGTCTACGGTAAACCTATCAAAACATGTAGTGACAAATGTGGGCAGTAACAAATTAGTGTCCAGATATATCGGCCCGTTTCGTGCATTGCACCAACAAAGCAATGCGTTCACGATCGAGCTGCTTCGTAGGATGCGTACGCATCCTAGTATTTATGTTGGGCGTCTCCGCCCGTATCATCAGTACGAGTTTTCTTCCGATTCCGGATTACACCGGAACGGTCTAGGGCATCCGCGAAAGGGTGATGGTTCCCAGCCAAAGCCTTATGGTCTCAGAACCGAGTCTGGTTCTCATGAGCTAGACGATCTTCTCTTTCCTCCAAGGAAGAAATCTTCTGACGAGCTTTCACCAGCTCGTTTTGAAGGGACTAATGCGTTCTTCCGCTCGCCAATTGATCAGTCGCAACATGCGCAAATTTTTTTAAACGGTCACGGGAAACATAACCACCATCACCGCTTACTCGCGGCGACAGGATCGCTCGTGACAAATGAACCCCCCAAAAGTTAAGGGTATGATCCAAATCATGATGTTGATTCGGGTTCATCAACCGAGGCGAACCCGATTCCCCCCTCTCCCCTCCATTGACGGATTCGAGTGGTGAGAAGCGTATTCATATTCAACGCCACTCGAACCACCGTAGGTAACGGTGGTTCGAACGAGTTATCTCGTTTGTTGGCGAGGGTAATCACCCTCGCACGATAGTTAGGAATCTCGTTCTTAACTGATGGTGGACGTTCCAGATCTCGTACGACAGTACGACGAGACCCATCCTCCTCGACAGAGGGTCCATCAGAGAACGAGCGCTTCTTGCGCTCGTAAAGGATTGGATTTCTTAACCGCTTGACGCATCTTGTAAGAGATGAGCGTTCTCCAACGAGGAGCTATAAGCTAATATGCTTCCTTAGGGGCATGACCTGCACCCTTAAAGCAGCGTGGACGTGAGTCCTCCCATGATAAGGAAGGTATCCCTGCCTCTCTAGTCAATAGGTGCAGCTTATAGCGTGCACCGACTACGATCCGTTTTTCGAACCGTTCAAGGAAAACATCCAATTTGTCAAGCCAGGCCTCGCGACCTATGTTTTGCACATTCTGTGCAAATGCCGTCCAAGCTTGGAACAAAGGTTTGACATCCTTTGCCCGCTCACAAGTGTACCACCGATGCCGGAAAAAGGCAACGATGAAGAATTCCGAATCGTCCTCACCAGGCTTCTGAAGCCTGGATGAGTCGATTAACGGAATCTGGTATAGAACGTTGGTCATACCAAACCTACGAGTTAGGTTGCCCTTGGAGGGCAACCAAGGCTTCTTTTCGGGAGCGAACCGCAACGTATCGCGGTTTCTATCCTGTTGGCTCAGGTTGACGTAAACGCCAACATGGCGCTCGGAGCGATTTTTAGAGTTACTCCTTTCTTGGTGATGCAAACTAGCACAATCAGCAGCATTCTTCCCTACACGATCACTTCGTTCCTGTTGATGCATACTAATATCACGATAGAAGTCGTCGCCCATGGAGTCATCATCAGATTACTCCACACGAAAGAGGTCCTGTAACGGGCTAAAGTTGCCATAATGTTACACATCCCCATTAAGTACACTTGGTGTACTTAAGGGATGGTCAATTGCTATATTTAAGTGATCAGACCCACCACTCGGGTGTGGATCACATTTGTCACCAACCCTTGTGTATGTGATGCACATAGGTGCATTCACATTAGGAGGGATGACGGTTAGCGTCATCCGTTACGCGAGTCATCTAGAAAAATACGCTCCAATACATATTAAGTGTTATCTATAAAGATGGCATTTTGAATGGAAAATAGGTATTTTATTTAATGCTATTAAATACAAATCAGTCTGAAAACTACATTCTACTTGATAAGTGCGCACAAGGAGCCGGATTACCGCTCCCTTGACGACAATTAACCAAAGTACTTAGTGCGTTGGGTGAGGTCGCTAACGCGACCACCACAACTACCTCACTGCACGCAAGAGAAAGCTGGCTAAACCGCTTCCTCGCTGTGCTAAGGTGTGTGTCTAAGTAGAGCGTGGCCGCATTTCGACGTGCCCGCCTACACTTGGTAGCACTTGAATTCCTCCCCACGACCCGCATCTCTGCGCGTGTACGTGAGAATGAGCCTCAATATTGATTGGGCTCATTTCCCCCCACCTCTCCGAACATCATCAGGAGGTGGCAGGTCTTATGGCGCAGGGACTTCGTGAACAAGCCCTGGCCAGGCTCCTAGGTCATCCTCCTAGGCAACATGTTGCTCATTTGGAGCAGTTTGAGGCATTCGTACTCGGACACCGGAGGGCCGCGTCCGAGGCACAGGGCCATGCTGCGGCGGAGTCCGTCACTCAGACTCAGGATGAGCTGAGGCATGAGCAAGCTCGGATCGAGGCTCTCAACAGGACTGTTGAGATGCTCTCTGCCCGGCCGCATCAACCGAGGCCCATTCGGATGGACCCGCCCAAGATCGATGGAACTGCAGCGCACACGATTGCCCACTGGCTTTTAGCCGTGGAGCAATGCGGTGTCGCCCAGCTCATCGAGGACGACAGCCGGATGGTGTCGTACGCCATGTCGCATCTGCGCGGTAAGGCCTCAGAGTGGGCTTACTCGGCGCTTATGGTGGACAGAAAGGCGTACCCTACATGGGCGTTCTTTAAGAAAAAGATTCGTGCCATGTACCAGCCGCCGAACAACGAAGTGTTGCTTCAGGCGCGCTTCTTTGGAGCGCGACAGGCGAAGCGATCTCTGCAAGAGTATGTGCAAGAGATGAGCTCGCTGTCGGCGTCCACTTCAGTAAGTCCGATTCCGGAGCACACAAAGGTGCACCCGTCATGAACGGACTACGACATGGCCCATCGCGACATGCCATTTTTAGAAAGGTGCCGTCGACGGTGGAAGAGGCAATCCAAATTGCCTTAGTTGAGGAGCAATCCTACAACAGTGCCTCGGCGACAGCTTGGTATAAGCCGTCGACCGAGAGGTCGGATGCCACTCCCATGGAGTTGGGCAATGCAGACGTTGTCTGTTACAAATGCGGCAAGCACGGCCATATTATGGCTCGCTGCTGTGCCAGGGTCCCTGCTGGGGCAAAGAGGCCCAGCAAGAGGACTTCTTTCCCAAAGGGTGATGGCAAGAACTAGCGTGCGAGACGCATGAGTTCTGCATCGACCACTGAGGGGTCGGGAAATGCAGGAGCGCAGTAGGAGCGGGGTGCCCTACTGACGCAGACTCTGGAGCTACTGCTAAGTTCAGAGTTGTCGATCAAATGGGTAGCATAGTCCCTGAGATGTCGAAATTTCGGACCACAACTCTGCTGGTCTATAACGCTCAAGTAAGAGGCTATGACCAGGTGATGACCCTCGTAGTGGATTCGGGTGCATCACAAAATTTTGTAAAAACGCGGCTCTAAGAGAGAAACCGGCGATGTTTGAGTCGCTTTGCCAGGATGGCAAGCGAGAAGAGGCTAAATCGTTAAGTCTGAGGGAGTTCAGGTAGATCCCGCCTTCAGCTTTAGTGACTTCTCTTGTAAAGAGAAATTCACAGTGCTAGGTTTGGAGAGTCCGTATGACCTCATCCTAGGCATGCAATGGTTGGCAAAGTACCAACCATGGACAGACTGGCGTACACGGACAGTTACGAATTCTACGCAGGGCACCGGAAAGGATGTCTCCTGCGAGAGGCCTATGCAACTGATGTCGTGTCGGATACAGTTGAGGGTGCGTTGACGGGATGTCAAACGTCACCAATTCTACCCAGCTCGTGGAAACTGAGGTAGTGAAAAGGGCAATGACAAGTAGTCATGTGTCCCATAATCCTGCACAGAGCCTAGAGCCTGTGGCAGTAGACAGCAAGCTGACAGGAAGTCAAGCGTCGCATGAACCGGCACAGTGCCTAGAGCCTGGTGCGGTCGGAAGGGGTGCGTTAGCTAGGAGAGCAACGACACCTGCTTCCCAGTCAAATGTCGTGATGACTCGAAGAACGAGTCCCCGACATATTAGGGGGATCAAAGGCACGTCTAAACGAGTGACCTTTGGATCAGTCTCTAATAAAGAGGACGGGCCTTCGAACGAGGTGTTCGAGGCCGTCAAAGACGAAATTGCGGAGGCATCCTCATTTGAGGTGCTCTGGCAAGTCTGTAAATCTGCCGAGGAGTTAATAAATCTCCCAGAGACGTCGTGGGATCTGTTCCTTGCCGAATTAAAGGAGGGAAAGATCCACGAAATAGTCGCACCAGTTCCAGAAGAGAACTTGGTTGACTGTTGCTCGTCGTCCACAATGGACGAGAGCGTCCTTAGAAACGGACAAAAATAAATGGTTTGCTGCTCATGGATGGGATGCCTTGAGAGACAGTCCGTTCTTTGAGGTTCTGTGGAAAAAACGCGATGTGTTCCCAGGAAAAGTGCCGAGCCGCCTACTAGCAGATAGGGGCATCGAGCACGAGATAGACCTCGAACCTGGCACCAAGTATTGTGTGACCAGGCAATGGCCGTTGCCGAAAGAACAAGTCGATTATATCGATGAGTTCTTCGACAAGCGAGCCAAGGCGGGACATGTGCGTGAGAGCAAATCGCCTCACTGCAGGCTGACCTTTTGTGTGCGTAAAGCCACAGGTGGATGGCACGTGGTTCATGTTTACTATAAGCTGAACATGGCGACCATACCGGCGCAAACGCCAATTCCGCGGAAAGATGTCTTGTTGAACTCCATGGGAAAGTCAACTATCTTTTCCGCATTTGAATTTGAAGGATGGCTACTATCAGGTACTCATGAGAGAGTCCGATGTAGTCAAAACGGCAGTAAGCACCCTAAGCGGTATGCTTTGGGAGTGGCTTGTGATGCCCCAAGGTTTTAAGAACGCACCAGCGATATTCAACCGAGTGGTGGCTCACGTGATGCGTCAGCATCGTGCCTACGCGCACCATTACTTTGATGATGTATTCGTGCATAGTAGGGCCGAGGACGAACTGAGCGCAATTGAGTCACACAAGCGTCATTTGAATGCTGTGTTGCAGACTTTGAAGGACACCCAATTGTACGTCAGCTTGCAAAAGTGCGTCAGAGGGTCCCTGAGATACCTGTGCTGGGTTGCATCGTAGGTACACATGGTGTACGAGCAGACCCAGACAAGGTAAAATCAGTAAAGGATGGCCAATCCCATGGCATGTGAAGGATTTGCGCCAATTCCTAGGGCTTGGTAATTACTTGCATAAGTATAGCAAGAATTATGCTGAGCAAATAAACCATTATCTGATCTCCTTAAAAAAGACACAGAATATGTTTGGTTAAAAGGACAAGAAGATGCGCTCACATCAGTGAAGCAGTCTCTTGTAGAGGCACCGGTTCTGGCATTGCCAGACGCGGATAAGCCTTTTAGCGTCGTCTGCGATGCAAGTAATTTTGCAATCGGCAGCGCGCTCATGCAGAAGGATGACGACGGCGTTGACCGTGTCATCTCTTATCAGTCCCGGTTCTTAAAAGCCGCGGAACTAAATTACTCCGTGCATGACAAAGAGCTACTTTCAATAAAGTATTCTCTTGTCAAGTTTCGTGTGCACCTACTGGGCAACGAACCATTTGTGGTTTATACGGACCACGCATTGCAATAAACTCACCGCACCTCTCGCCTAGAATGGCAAGATGGCTCACATTCTTCTCTAAATTTAATTTCAAAGTTAAATATAAGCCGAGTAAGTCGAATGTCTTAGCTGACGCTTTATCGCGCAGACCAGACTTCGAGGTTAGACACCAGGAAAGTGTGTCTAGTGCGAAAGCACAATTTCAGCCGTCAACGTTGGCAGCCATGAAGGCATATGACGTGACGAGCTCATTAGCCTCTGAAATAAAAGAGAGCTACAGTCAGGACGACCATTGTCGCCTGCTGCTAAATCACTTTGGTGGACGAAAGGTAACCCTTCCGTCGCACCTGAAAGCTAAGCTAAATCGCTGTAGCTACAGCGATGGCCTGTTATGGCATCAGCTGTCACCTTGTGATCCCTTGAGAATCTATGTGCCTCGTGACACAGATCTCAAGCTGATGATCCTTCACGAGCTCCATGATGCGCAATCTAGTGGGCATCTGGGGCGTGAAAAAACATTCTTACGAGTGTCAGAGGAATTTGGTGGCCACACCTATATAGATGGGTGGACCACTATATTCGTTCATGTGAACAGTGTCAGCGCATTAAGCCTACACCGTCCAGCAGTGCGCCACTGAAGCCGGTACCGATTCCAACGGATTGTTGGAAGTAAAGATGCACATAGGTGCATTCACATTAGGAGGGATGACGGCAAGCGTCATCCGTTACGCGAGGTATCTAGAAAGATATGCTCGCAATACATATTAAGTGTTATCAATAGAGATGACATTTTGGATTGGTAAAAATAGATATTTATATTTAATGCGATTAAATATAAATTAGTCTGAATCCAACTTCCTACTTGGTAAGTGCGCACGACGAGCCGGATTGCCGCTCCCGTGACGAGACTTAACCAAAGTACTTAGTGCGTTGGGTGAGGTCGCTAACGCGCCCACCACAACTACCTCACCGCACGCAAGAGAAGCTGGTTAAATCGCTTCCTCGCTGTGCTAGGGTGTGTGTCTAAGTAGAGCGTGGTCGCATTACGACGTGCCCGCCTACAGGTCCGACGAGTTGAACAACCTCGTCACCAGCTCTTTGGTTGTTACGTTTGTGCGAAAAAGATTTAACAGACTCGGCCCAGAATGATCCGGGCCTTCACAATAGCCAATGAGTCGGGCGATGACGGTGACTTGGACCAGTCACCTTTAATTGGGTAGCAGGAGCGTCACCTGCAATGGCTTCAGCAGATAACACAATTCAGTCACTTCACATCGGAGTGGGAGGTGACTTAGGAGGTGACTTATTTCCCACAGTAGAGGCATTAGCGTCTACTGAAACATTTACATTACCAACAGCTGCACTGATCCATGCAGCTGCCAGCTTTGCGGCCTCTCGGACCACGCGCACAGACTTATTAGTCGCTATGTTGATTTTAGTCAAAATAAATTAATAAAAATAAAATCGGAATTTTGATCAAAATCAATAACGCAAAATACAGGGAACGACATAATAGTATTTCCTGTCACCCTACATCAGTCACTGTAGTGACTGGTCTTAAGGGGGGTGATGTATCGGGGTGTCCGTTACATAAGAGTTCCTATAAGAGTAATACTAAATACTATTCCCTATGAAATTTAATAAATAAAGAAATAGAAATTATATATTTTTTTTAATTTTGACTTAAATAGTTCCAATATTACCAAATTTGGTAAGATTGATGCAATAAGACATTATTTCTATTGATTGGTTGATTTAAGTTTGAATTAACCCGCCAATCGTCTTAAGACGCGCTGCTTGTGCGGTGCGCAATGAGGCGCCGTACACAATTTGTTATCAATATAATGAAGTCAGTAGTAGTGTAACGGGTTGTGTCGTTACATAAAATTAATACTTCAAGGTTGTTAATTAATATATTATCTAAAAGGATGATAATATTTGGAGAATATAATTTTACATATTAATAATCGAAAAGCTTATTCATTGGTAGATATAGGCCATTAAATATATTTGCTCCGCGGTCCAGTCAGCACTGGACGCGCGCAAAGAGAGAGACAGATAGATAAGACTTTGTTACACGTTTTGTATAAGTGTAAAATTAAGTTATTATTAAATAGATAGAAACAGAAAAACTTAATTATACTAAATACAGTTTACTTTAATCCTCTTCAAAGCAAGTGTTTTGAAGAGAGTTTTCCTCTGCACGTACTAGTGTACGTGAAGTGAAGTGAGGCACCACTCGCTCTGAAGCAGTGCGAAGTGGACTTGTACTGAAGCAGTAGAAGTCGGCAGTGCCCCGATACACCTGGTAGCACTTTGTAGTCCGTCCAAGGACCACAGTTTTATCATCTAACATGGACATGTCAGATGATAATGGAAATACGCATAATGTTTCGCGTGATAGCTACTTTAATTTAAGTGACATAGAAAGGAGTGCGGTCGAACGAATGATGCCATCTTGGCCATGCTGTCCGGTTTGGACAGAGATGCCCTCCATTCAGCCACCGCCAAGCTCATGCAACATGAGCTTGACGATGCGAAGGAGAAGGAAAAGGAGAAGATAGCCTTGCTTAATCAGCAAGGCTCTCAACAGGCAGGACTGTTGAGGTTGCAACAGGTACAGACCCTTGTACCTGGGATACGCACATGCGTCGTCCCGAACCTTAAAGATAGACATCTCTAAGTATAGGGGAGTCAAAGAAGACTCCCTCTTAAGATGGTTGGTCGAGTTTAACGATGCCATAAGGGCTCGTCACATCGTCGACGAGAAAATGCAAGTTGCATTTGCTCAGTTAATTTGGCAGGTCGTGCCAAAACTTAGGCACTAGGCTTTAAGTTGCGCGACTTATAGTCGTTGTGTCGCTTGAGGCTTTTAAAGCCCGGCTCAAACAGACGTTTGAACGGCCTAGGGCTGAGTTCGGAGTTCGATCAGAGCTTCTGAAACTCAAGCAAAACAAGCGACAACTCGCTAATAGTCGTATGTGCTGCGCATAACCGTGAACATTAATCATAAACAACCCAATTCATGAACACGCGTTAGACCCACCTGTTCCGCTTGGAACTATATACGCTTGAAGAAGCAATATCCGTTGCGGAACACGAGGACTTTAGCTTCAGACAGGCTCAAGCTAGTTCGTCATCGTATCGTCCTCCAAGACGACACGAGCTTGAAGGTCCAGAACCTATGGACCTCTCTTATATCTTAATCGAGAAAGCTCGCTTTTCGAAGAACAAGCGACTGCAGAATGCAATCGCTGTTAAAAGTTAGGACACTACGCTCCTAAGTGTAGTGCCCCGCGCCCAGTACCGAGAGGTACTGCATGCAATTATGAACCGAATGCCAAAAACGGCAACGGTCGCGGGTCCGACGTTGTTGTGGAATCGCAACAGTGAGGCGGATCGCCAAAAAACGGTTGGGTCAGTAGGAGCACAACGCCCTACTGATCCAGCAACCTCAAGGGAATTTGCAAATCTCTTGACGAAAGTTGCTCCAGACACAATCGTTATTTGTCCCTGCACCTGGCGATGAAGTATCCCTCATCACCTTGAAATCAAAGGTGACAAATGACTTATCAATTAGAGCCCTAGTGGACTGTGGTGCGTCGAAAAACTTTATTCGTCGCCAGTCGCTAGAGGGTCGTATGTTGAGCGCGACATCCCTTCAACGAGGATGACGGTCCGTCTAGCCACAGGCGCATCAATAACAGTGATGAAACGCGTAGTGAAATTTTACTACACGTTAAAAGATTTATATTACGATGATGATTTCATTGTACTGGATTTGGATGACAAATTTGATGTCATTCTGGGTTTCCGTTGGCTCAGAAAATATGAGCTAAGAATTAGCTGGCAGCATCGATCCGTAAAGATACCTGCCACTTGTTCATCAGATGGCCATCTGATGAACGTCTTGGAGCGTCCACAAGCGTGTGAATGTACTACAAGTTAGCGCGATGGCCTCACTTTTGGTACGGTCTTTAGTACGACTGCACAAGATCACAGTGTGATTACTAATCACAATGTTAAGTCAGAAAAAAATGCACAGACAGCGCCGAAGGTCCACCGCTCAAATAGTCGAGTGGATTGAGACATGAATGTACGCCTAGCATGCGACATTCAAGGAAAATAGCGGTTGTTCAAAAGGGCTTCACGATGATCCTATGTCGAGTATAGAGTCGACCATAGAGGACCCGATTGTGATAGTGCAATCACAGTCGGAAGACGTTGAGGGAGTAAGTCCCCACGTACTTGAGGAGAAACTCCTCAAATAGTCAATCCTGAAGTGACTAGACTTCAGCTTCCCGAGGGATTAATCCCTCGGCAGCCTGTGGATAAATCCCAGGAAGAAACCGAGACATTGAATGTCTTGGTTAATGACGGATCAAGAGTAGGCGCTTATACTCTTAATCTGTATGCGCCTCCGAAGTTAACTTCGGAGATAACTCTATAACAAACCCTAGAACCTAAACGGTTCTTGAGATATCTGCATGTGGGTAGAATCAAGCAGATCTGCGTACTCGTCACAGAGGACGAATACGTTGCTGATATTTGGTCAGCGGTAATTTTTGCAAAGAACGAACGGGTTCTCAGCAGCTCATCGATAAACGAAAGTGTCCTCGATGTGAAGACTATACCACAATCTTGGGAGTCACTCAAGACAAATTATCTATACGAGGATTTAATGGAATTCAGGGATGTATTCCCTAAAGCATTTCCATGCGGGTTGCCTAAGGACAAAGGCACTCGGCATGAGATCGGGCTCAAACCGGGCTCGAAGTACTGTGTCATGAAGCAGTGGCCACTGCCTCGTGAATAAATACTTGCGATCGATAAATTCTTTACCGATCGATTAAAAGCGGGCCATGTAAGGGAGTAAACCTCCCCACATAGCTCTCCGACCTTCTGTGTGTGAAAGGCCAAAGGAGGGTAGCGGATAGTGCACGCATTTAATAAGCTAAAATGCTGCAACGGTACCGGCTCAAACGCCGATACCTAGAAAAGACGTAATCATATATGGTATGTCTAAGAGTACCAACTTTTCGTCTATGGATCTGATGGATGGATTTTATCAAATCCTATTGCGTGAACGGGACATCCCGTACACAGCAGTGACCACTCCCAGTGGAATGCTGTAAGAATGGCTAGTGATGCCTCAGGGGCTTAGTAACGCCCCTGCAACATTCAACAGATGCGTAACAAATCTGATGAGACCGGTGCGAGAATTCGCATCGAGTTATTTTGACGATGTATTCGTCCATAGCCGGGCCATGGACGGGAAGACGGACGTGGAAGTTCATAAAACTCACGTTCGTCAGGTTCTTACACGTATGCGAAAGCATAAGTTGCATGGAGATCTTAAGAAGTGTATATTCGCTGCAAGCGAAATACCACTTCTTGGGTGCATCATCGGTAAACACGGCGTGCGCCCTGATCCTGAAAAGACCAAGGCAATCACTGACTGGCCAGTTCCAGTCGATGTCAAGGGACTTAGAAAGTTCCTTGATTTGGCGACGTACTTGCACAAGTACTCTCGCAATTATGCAGAGATGACAGTTCATCTCTCTCGTCTCTTGAAAAAAGACAGACGGCGCGGAGCGCGTCGTCTGTTACCAATCGCGTCAGCTGCAACCAGCTGAACGCAATTACCCAGTGCATGACAAGGAACTCCTTGCCATGAAATATGCATTGGCTAAATTTAGGGTCTATCTCCTAGGAGATAGACCGTTCATCGTATATACGGACCATGCGTCATTACGCACGGCCGTAAACAGCCCAAACCTCTCGCAAAGAATGGCGAGGCGGCTATCCTTCTTCGCGGAGTATAACTTCTCCGTCGAATATATACCAGGACTACTTAATGTCGTCGCTGATGCGTTATCACGCCGACCCGATTTCGAGTCAGCAGTGCACTCCAACCGTAAAAATAATCTTACTGTTGCAACTCACTTCGAGTGTTCCGTCATAAACCTTAGTTGATGACATAAAAAAAGCCTTCAAAGAAGATAAGGACCTTCTATGTTTGATGGATCATTTAATGAATCCATCCGATAAATCTTTTAAAAATCTACCGGCTTTATATCGATCGTCATCCGATCGATACAAGACACGCAACGGCTTATTTTATTACGCAGCCGCTGTCGGCGACACTCCACGTGTCGTCGTCCCAGCTCACAATCATTTGCGCTTGCGCATCCTGTATGAATGTCACATTACACCAACAAGTGGGCATCGTGGACGTGAGAGAACTTATCTCACAGTAGGTCGCGACTTTTACTGGCCGTGCGCAAGTACATTCGTGCTTGCGAAATATGTCAACAGTTGAATCCTAGCCCTTCATTATGTGCACCTCTCCAGCCTCTACCACTTCCGGCAGAATATTGGCAGTCCGTATCTATGGACTTCGTCTTCGGATTTTCTGAAGACGATCACAAATACAATGGAATCTTGATTTTGTTGACAGATTTAGCAAGATGGTACATCTTGCTGCAGTGCCAGAGTCGATCACGGCTCCGGGCTGTGCCCGTGTCTTTATCGACACGGTATTCGAACTCCACGGATTACCCCATGAACTGGACTCGGATAGAGATCCACGGTTTACGGCGGAGTTTTGTCAATCGTGTTCCGATCTCTCGGAACACGGCTGACTATGTCAACTTCTGATCATCCAGAGACAGATGGTCAGAGGGAACGCGTAAATCGCGTCCTCGAAGAGATACTTCGAGTTTACGTCCACTCGTATCCGAATGGAGCGAGTTTTTACCGATGGTCGTGATGAGCTGACGTCAGCTCATCACGAAGAGCGTGATATTTCCGTTCGTGCTTTAACATTGAGCACGCACTCTTCGAACGGCTTTTCAACCATTTGATATGGTGAACCTGCACCGTTTGCTTCAACGAGTGACGCTTACAGCGCTCGTGTTCAAGACCCTCCCTTATTGATGGAGGTAGCGGTCGAGTTTGTCGATCTCCGACTCTAGATCCGACACACGGGTTGAATCTAATTTTCCCTCCTCCACCCCAGTCATTGGTAATTTCCACGGTGGTCAACGTTTCCTTGTGGAACGTATTCAAAATCACCGTGATGTGAAGGGGTAGCTAACAAGTTGTCTGGTTCGCTGACGCGGTAACGCACCTTAGAAAGGCTTCATTCCCAGCTGGTTGTTGTAATTGAGGGCTTCGTCTGTCAGTATGAAGAGACCCATCCGATGGATCAGAAGGTCCACCGGGAAACTCGCGCCCCTGGCGCCTGTAAATCGATTGCAAAACGTCAATTGCATCGCACATTTCGATGGAGATGCGAGCCCTTCCCAGGGCGAAGAAAGGGAATAGACATCCCCTTTGACTCGTTTCGCGTTGTCGACACAACACGGACAGGGATCACCCCACGTGACACGTGAGGCATGGAAGTCCTGCCTCATGAGACAACCGATGCAGTTTGAATCTTGGATCGATTGGAGTTCGTTTTTCGAACTGAACGCGTATCGCGTTTAGTCTTTGTATCCAGGCTTCGCGTCCGATGTCTTTGACATTGCGAATAAACGCGCCCAGGCTTGCATCAACGAGATTTTATCATTTACCAAGTTCTTTGGAGAAATAACATCTGGCCGAGTGCGGCCGCTGCATCTTCCGCTGCTTTTTTGGTAGCTTCTGGTCCACGAAGGATTTCTTAATATAGCCTCCATGGCCTACAGCCGAGCGCTTTTTGGCGTTGTTGATGCTCCGCCGCCGCTATTGTAGCTCTTGTTGACCATAGATGCTGACATATCTGCGTACTCGTCACAGAAGATGAGAGCGTGGCCGATATATGATCGGTAATATTACGTTAGCAGCTCATCGATGAACGAAAGTGTTTTCGATGAGAATTCGAATCTAACGCTTTACTTTTCAAACCTGGGAGCCTTTTAAAACAAATCCTTTATATAAGAATTTGATCAAATTCAAGGCTACTGACTAGCAGTTCGGGCAAAAGCTACGGCTTTTTCTCATGGGCAAGACGAGGCATTTTATTGTCTGCACTCCCCTGAGTGGTAACCACTGAAGCAGGGGTAACACACGAGCTTTTATTACGATGGCTTACGCCGTCGTCATCACCACGCACAGAGATAAGTGTGGGTGACGGAACGGGAGACGGTGCTGGCGATGAGGAATCATCCTCATCGTCGGAACCAAACATGCTATAGCAAACGCTATTAGAACTTGAGCCCCTCATTCGAAGGCTCATAGTCAGCCGCCTGATGACAATTAGGCGACTGTTCTACTCCCCCCGAGTCGGCCATTTCGTCCGACTCGCATCCATAATCGACCTCCAACGAGGGGTCGCACTCACGTGGTGACGCACCACGTGCACCCGCAACACTAGATGTTGCGGGAGAAGATAATACTACGGCTGACGAAACGTCTGCCACAAGAAACAGTAATGCGTCGCCCACGGCTGCACGCACCGCAGCCGAAGGCGCCGCACTATTCGCTCGTTAACCATGCGATAGAATTGAAATGATGGTGCTGACCAATCAAAATCGTTATCAATCAACTGGTCTTATATTGACCACTTTATTCAAAGACAGGCAGAGTTATTGTCGTTTAAGGGTGGGGTGATGTGACGGAGTGTATCGTTACATTAAATTAACCCTGGTTGTTTATTAATATTTTATCTAAAAGGTAGAGAATATTTGGAGAATATTACTTTACATATTAATTATCGAAAAGCTTATCCATTGGTAGATATAGGACACTATATCTACTTGCTTCGCGGTCCAGTCAGCACTGGACACGCGCAAAGAGAGAGACAGGTAAGACTTTATAACATGTTTTGTATTAGTATATAATTCAGGTAGTAGTAAATGGATAGAAACAGAAGAACTTAATTATATTAAATACAGTTTACTTTTAATCCTCTTTAAAAGCAAGTGTTTTAAAGAGATTCTTCCTCTGCACGTACTAGTGTAAGTGAAGTGACGTGAGCCACCATTCGCACTGCTTCAATGCACTTGTACTGAAGCAGTACAAGTCGGCAGTGCCCCGTTACAAGTAAGAGATAGAAGATCGTTACGTAGGAGCTAACTATATTAAAACAGTTTTACTTTTCTTTACTCGAAAAGTGTATGCGGGTACGTCTTAATGCGGCCACGCTCTACTTAGACACACAACCTAGCACAGCGAGGAAGCGGTTAGACCGTCTTCTCTTGCGTGCAGTGAGGTAGTTATAGTGGGCGCCTTAGCGACCTCAAAAAAGCACTAAGTACTTTAGTAAAGTTTCGTCACAGGAGCGGTAATCCGGCTCCTCGTGCGCACGTACCAAGAAGGAAGTTGTTTTCAGACTGATAAATATTTAATCGTATTAAATATAAATACCTATTTGTACCAATCAGAAATCTAATCTCTGTAGATAACACTTATATGTATTGCATGCGTATCTTTCTAGATACCTCGCGTAATAAAGGATGACGCTAGCCGTCATCCCTCCTAATGTGAATGCACATATGTGCATCACATACACAAGGGTTGGTCACAATGTGAATTACAACCGAGTGGTGGGTCTAATTACTCTATTTGAGTAATTGACCATCCCCTTAAGTACATTAAGTGTACTTTACGGGAACTGTGTACCATCAGGGCAACTTTAGCCCGTTAGACTCCCCTTAAATAACGAATTTACATTTGAAATTCGTCAAAGAGGACAGAGGCACTGCGAGCTGCTTTACGCGCCGTTAGTTCTCTCAGTCACTCTAGCGACCTACGTTTACATACACGGCGTCAAAGTTGCCACCAAACCGGAGCCACGTTGGTGGGTCGTCTGCGAAGACATTCACTCAACCTCGCGCTAGGCGCACGCGCCGCGTTAATACGCCGGCAGCGTCCAATGCCTTAGTCAAAACGCCGACAGCTGCTGCTGCTATCGCGTTGACGGGGCTTAAGGATCTATCCCACTTTAACAGTGAGGATGTTGATCCATCGCTCACTGTCGACTACAATGAGTCGACACCGTTGCCGTCACCTCATAGTAGTGATGCGGACAACGAGCTCATGAGGAAGGGTGATGGCGCTTTATTGCCCATTAAAACTTCTCTCATGGCTCACAACATGGAGACAGCAACATTTACGAATGCTGTCTCGTCTTCTGCGCTGGATAGCGCAGCGACAGGTAATGAGAGCGCTGCCGATAGAGGCGAAACTGCTTCTTCGTTGGGTAAAACCACAACGCCTTATGCTCCGATCATAATCAATAATGGTTCTGACATAGAGGATTTGGAGCCTAAGCTCCGCCGGCGACACGTGAACGTGCTCAGTCGGTGTCACAAGCTATTCGTTTAGAACGTGGCTGTGTGAAGGGTGGCATTTCACTGATGCCCCCTCCATCTAAATGGCCTCGTTGAAACGGACAAAAAGCGTCGCTCCTAGAGCGCGCTCTTCTAGACGCTCATAATTGTTATGGCGTCTTAAGATCATGAAGGGCTCAGGGAATTTTTTCGCTTGGGCGTATTTTCCCTATCCCGGTCGTGTTGCGTTCAAATGAAACGCCCGGCCAATACGAGGCGGAATCCTTGCACCGCATTCATCGCATTCCAATGCGATGAAACAGCGGTCGCAGCAAATTAATTTCGCCCGCTTGAGTGTGGAAGAAATCATGGGCGGTACTGTACCCCTGTTTCTTCTCTCAACGCTACTTCTGCTAGTCGATTTGAGACTAGCGAAGAGGCCTCAGCTGGTGCTCCTTTTCATAGGCAGCCACCAAGCCGGGCACATCAATACGTAGGGTATCGATCTGTTCCAAAGAGTCAAACGCTTCGGGTAACCTCTCCATTGGACGTGGATCTGATACCTTTGCCTCACGTAGCGGTGGGAAAGCAACCTTTCAAACAAGGAAGCGTTGATTCCCACCCGCATCCATCAGTGCAGGTGGCGCCCGATAGTAGTGGCGATCTCGCCCACCTACTCGCGGCTGCCTTACCTTTGTCCGTTCAGTCGCAGGCGTTAAGCGCTGCTGAACGAAGTATTGCGGATCTCGAGGGTAAAGTCTTGCGAATCTTCAGGATGTCCGAGCGAAGGCTCGTCAGGGTTATGAACGCCTGAAGACTCGCTTGGACCTTCTGGAGAAGATAATGCTGAGGGATCTGCGTTGCTCGCGTGATGTCCCTCGCTCTCCAAGTCATGTTCGTGGTGGGAGGAGTCGGGCGGCTAACCGTTTTTCGCCTTCCCCGTTTTCTTCATTCGAACGACGCTCGACTCACAGTCGGCGTCACCATCGGTCTCCTTAGACGGATGGGATATATGACCTAATTTGGATCTACATACCGTTTCAGACGACCCACGTAAAATACCTGATGCGTCTTCATATACGGATGAAAAGTGAGGCTATAATTTCGGTCTCTAACCTCTTCTACCACCGTAAAGGGCCCAATGAAACGCGGCAACAACTTCGTAGTACCTCCAGGTAGTACAGAAATTGCATTTTTAGGCAGGGTAGCAGTACTTAATAGTACTTTTTCACCCACTCTAAAGCGCTCAATTTTCTTGCGACAATTTTCCCCTTCGGTCCGCATATTCTTTTTGCTTGTCCTGTGCGCTTGCCATCGCGTCACGGGCCTTTCATGTGATGGCAAATCGCTCATCACAAAGCGTTGAGCCTCGCTCACGCTTTTAGCACTAAACTCGTCTATGACACCGCCGAGAGGTCGGTCATAAGATGTAGTTTATTGACCACTGCTAAACTGGCAGGGTCACTAGGGCAATTTTAAGTCGTTGAGATGATACCCTCGCGGGTCATCGTCATATTGACGAAACTATGTTTCTCTTTCACACCGAGCACAGTGAAGACCCCCCCCCACTAAGACCGGGTGCGCACAAACGAGACTGGCGTCGGAGGATGGCGCAGTCCATTAATATAAAACGGTGTCTCACCCGTACTGGCGTGAACACTGTTATTTACAGCGAACTCCACAAAGGGCAATTGCTTGCTCCATTCGTTGGGGGTTGCTATAGTGCGTAAGACATCCGCCACGACCCCATTGTCACGATTGGCCATCGGTCTGGAAATGATCTACGACGAGCCCCGTCCGACCCTTATGATCGGGCGGCATGCCAAACATGAAGTCCAGACTTGTTGACTTCCAACAATCCGATGAAATCGGTAGTGGCTTCAGTGGCGCACTGCTGGACGGTGCAGGCTTAACGCGCTGATACTGTTCGCAAGAGCGAATATAGTTGGCCATCTATATAGGTGTGGCCGCCAAAATTCCTCTGACACTTGTAAAAATGTATTTTCACAGCCCAGATGCTCACTTAATGGCGCATCATGGAGCTCGTGAAGAAGCCTAAAAGCTAACTTTTGGTAGCTAAGACTACTTAGCTTCCTGTAATCTTCCTCTGCACGTCGTGAAAGATTACTTAACTAAAGTAATTAGTCCCACCACTCGAGTGTGGTTCACATTGTGACCAACCCTTGCGTATGTGATGCACATAGGTGCCTTCACATTAGGAGGAATGACGCCTAGCGTCATCCGTTGCGCGAGGTATCGAGAAAGATACGCTCGCAATACATGTTAGTGTTATCTATAGAGATTACATTTTTGATTGTTAAAATTGGGTTTGTATGTTTAATGCGATTAAATATAAATCAGTCTGAAAACTACTTCCTACTTAGTAAGTGCGCAGGAGGAGCGGGTTACCGCTCCCGTGACGTCTCGTATTCACAATACTTAGTGTGTTGGGTGAGGTCGCTAACGCGCTTTCCACAAATACCTCACTACACGCAAGAGAAGCAGGTTAAATCGCTTCCTCGCCGTGCTAGGGTGTGTGTCTAAGTAAAGCGTGGCCGCATACGACGTGCCTGCCTACACTTGGCAGACTTTGAAATTCTTCCCACGACCCGCATCTCTACGTGTGTACGTGAGGATGAGCCTCAACATTGATGGGGCTCATTTCCCGCACCTTTCCGAACATCATCGGGAGGTGGCGGGGCACATGGCGCAGGAACTTGGTGAACAAGCCCTGGACAGGCTCCTTGGCAGTCCTCCTGAGCAACATGTTGCTCAGTTGGAGCAGTTTAAGGCATTCCTGCTCGGACAGCGGAGAGCCGCGTATCAGGCACAGAGCCATGCTGCGGCAAGGTCCGCCACTCAGACTCAGGATGAGAACAGACGTGAGCAGACTCGGACCGAGCTATCAACAGGACTGTTGAGATGCTCTCTGCCCGGCCGCATCAGCCGAGGCCCATTCGGATGGACCCGCCCAAGATCGATGGAACTGCAGCGCACACGATTGTCCACTGGCTTTTAGCCGTGGGGCAATGCGGTGTCGCGCAGCTCATCGAGGACGACAGCCGGATGGTGTTGCACGCCATGTCGCATCTGCGCGGTAAGGCCTCAGAGTGGGCTTACTCGGCGATTATGGCGGACAGAAAGACGTTCCCTGCATGGGCGATCTTTAAGTAAAAATATTCGCGCCATGTACCAGCTACCGAACAACGAAGTGTTGCTTCAGGCGCGCTTCTTTGGAGCGCGACAGGCGATCTCTGCAAGATTATGTGCAAGAGATGCGCTCGCTGTCGGCATCCATTACCGTTAGTGCGATTCCGGAGCACATTAACGTGCCCGCAATTTAAAGCAACTTTAGCCCGTTACATATCCCATACACAAGGATTGGTCACAAATGTGAACCACACCCGAGTGGTGCATTATTTAAGTAATTGGTAATCCCCTTAAGTACACCAAGTGTACTTAACGGGGACTGTGGAACATTAGGGCAACTTTAGCTCGTTACAACAGAATTGTCACATTGCTGCCACAATATTACCATGTTTGTTGATATTGACCAGTAATATCTGTACATATATTGTTCGGGTGAGGGAGACGGAGAAGGCGAAATTATCAGCTGACCGACTCCTCCCATCACGAGCAGGGCTCGAAGAGCGAGACCATCACGCGAGTAACGCGGATCCCTCAGCATTATCCTCTTTAAAAGGTTCAAGCGAGTCTTTAGGCGTACATAACCCTGACGTGCCTTCGCTCGGACATCATAAAGATCCTTTGCTTCTCTTAAGTATCCCTTTATAGGTAATAATAATTTGTAAAGAGCTACCCAACACAGGAAGCGTGCAAACAAATGATAGTGTATTTTCGACAGCTAATATAGATCATAACTTATATATTCATTTTTACTTGAACATTTGTAAAGGAAATTGGAGCCTGTTCATTTTCTACAGTATTTTTTCTATGTATCTGATTCAGACTGGAGGGCTCCAAGTGACGTGAATATTAGTCCTCTATAGTACATCCAGAGCTGTACTTAACATTTCTAAAAAAACTTCAATAAAATTGATAATAACTTAATAATTGGATCAAACATTTACTATAAATTTAATATATATTCTTCTTCACAATCCAAGCTGATTGCAAAAATGCCAAATTTTTCGAATCCGGAAAAATTGTCGTGTAAAATCTCCATTACAGGTGTAGACGGGCACGTCGCAATGCGGCCACGCTCTACTTAGCACACACCCTAGCACAGCGAGGAAGCGGTTTGCACCTGCTTCTCTTGCGTGCAGTGAGGTAGTTGTGGTGGGCGCGCAAGCGACCTCACCCAACTCACTAAGAACTCTGGTGAAGTGACGTCACGGGAGCGGTAATCCGTCTCCTCGTGCGCACTTACCAAGTAGGTAGTAAATTTCAGACTGATTTGTATTTAATAGAATTAAATACAAATACCTATTTTTA
>NW_027152191.1:97557-103500 GCF_004359215.1 Bremia lactucae
CAATTAAAATGATATCTCTATAGATATCATTTAATATGTATTGCGAGCGTATCTTTATAGATACCTCGCGTAACTGATGACGCTAGCCGTCATCATGGATGACGCTGGGCGTCATCCCTCCTAATGTGAATGCACCCATGTGCATCACATCCACAAGGGTTGGTCACAAATGTGCACCACACCCGAGTGTTGGGTCTAATTACTATTATTTAGTAATTGACCGTCCCCTTAAGTACCAAATGTACTTAATGGGGACTGTGTAACATTAGGGCAACTCTAGCCCGTTACACCAGGTACACGTAAAAAAACAGCCTATATTAGTTGTGAAGGTGGCGTAACTCCACTGTAACGGAAATCACTCGTAATTTTTTTTCATCTTAGAATTTGACCTCTATGCTATTGGTTTTAAAAGCAAAACAAAACAAGGGATTTTGAAAACATTCTAAATATTCGATACGATTCAAATTTGCTTTTCCTTTTTATCAGTTGGCTATGTGCCGAGCAACATTACGTCTAAAATTACAAGCTTTCTCCGTGCGATTACATTTTGACCCCATCATAAATCTTCCTTTCCTACTGATGACTCCTACGAAGATGGTTGCCTCAAGACACGCTAAACATGGAAGTGGGTGTCATCCCATATGCTTCTGGCCAGCCGCTGCCGAACGTATATAGATTAAATCCCAGGAGGACAAAAACAGGGATATTTTTGAGCTTAAGAAAAGCAATATACCCAAATTGTCGTGGTAATGTTTGTTTATTAAATTGAATTTATATAACGGGATTTGCCATAAAGTTGCCGATCATTGTAGTGGGATAACCGACGATAGCGTGCTAATTATCTCGCGAACGTTTCATGTGGCGGCCAAATGCCATGACTTCGTGGCCAGCATAATGTTGGTAACATTCATGCCTTGAGCGGTCAAGCCAATTTTGCACCGTAACCCATTACATATCACAACTGTCAGCATAAGCCCATTTCCGACATCCTTCTAAAAAAAGCTCACGACGGGCAGACAACCATTCCATATCTAACTGCTGCGCCAGAAGACAAGGCCAATAATACGAGTGCTACGAGTAATCAAAAATATGAAAAATAAAATTAATTTCGATTTTAACATATAAATTAAAATTTTCATTAAGAACGTTATCAAGACTCTTAAATGCTTTATAATAAAAAATAGTCCACTCGTCTGACATGTTTTGCAAATAAGAGACGATTAATTTCCTTCCGGCTAAGTCAGAAGAAGCTCCGGAGTGTCGCACAGGGAATGAATTTTTCCTCATTAGATTACATCAGAATCAAGTTTGTGTGGTGCCAGATGTTTGGATGTCGCTGATCACCATTCGCATTGAGCCAGGCTAGACTTGTAGGCAAACTTTAAATCACAAAAAAATATTCAGTTCGCCATTATCTCGCATCGATACACTTCTCATTTTAAAATCTTGCGAAATGGGCTTGCGGCTCAAGTGCATTTTTGGCGCTGTGTCTGTACTGCTCCTGCTACTGCTCCTGATGGTCGCGACTTTTCACTTAATCAAATTGCTCGTGCAGTTTGTAACGATACAGTATATGCTGGTGTTCGGCACCATGGCGCTCATATGGTCATTCGTTGACAGGCGGCGACGACGTTACGCTTGGGGCTTCTACTCGTGCTCCTGTGTGCCTCAGGTGAATCCGTTAGGAAAGGTGTCGCAATTAAAAGGTGTGGAGGAAATAAAAGCCAAGATAAAAGACAACGGACATGATAAACAGGCACATGCGACTACTTCGAAGGCCCCCGAGTCGCATGAGGGGCCATTGATCCTGCTACATAAGGTTGTAGCGACCCTGCCGTCAGAGACCGAGTCTGAAGACGACGAGAGTGAAGGCACGAGGTTGAGCAATATCACTAAGACGCCAGTAAGGTCTTCATCAAGCCAAAGCATGAGCCTCGTTGATGTGTGCACAAACACAAATGGTGAGCTGGATTGGGGACAGACCGCGCGCCCTCGCTCTTTATCGGTAGAAGACGGTACTAGACCGAGTAAAGCGTTCGCCAGCGGAACAGATTTGCGGGGCCTATCTGCTGTTTCGAAGGATAGAAAACACAGAGTGCCGCCGAGACGACGTGTAGATTCTGGAATAACAGTAAATGGGAAGCCTATTGTGCGCTCTCGACGCGCGACATTTACGTCAAAGCCGGATGTGCACTCTTCAATGAGCCGACCAAGCGCTGAGTTGCTCGAAAATGCGCTGCACTCCGACGGATACTGGATTGGTGACTTTCGCGTACAGCGCCGTTTAATGTCGCACCGCAACAATTCGTAGGATGTTGAAAATGTTAAGTTATAATGCGCAACAGAAACTTTATTTTTGGGTAAAGGTATGTATGTTTTGTTGTGCTCGGCACACGAACGGTCATCGGGTCTGCCTCTTCTTCGCCTGTGTACTACACCAAGTGAGCGATTAGACTTGCTCCTTTGAACGTCTGCTTCTACTGCCTTAATAAAGACTTGCTGACGCCGCCACGGTCTAATGATGCCGGCATTAATTCTGCATAAATCGCGATGACAAATGAGCTGCGTATATCTGGCTAAACATCATATGGTTCTTTGTCTTTAACTCCAGCTTTTGCTTGTAGAATAACGGCATTAGTTCACCTCGCGTTAAATGTTTTGCGTCTCCATTGCTTGCAGCTCCACTACTGTTTGTATGTTGTGGTTGAAGGTGAAAGCGCGAGTGGCGAAGGAGTCATCACATCATATTGTATCGTGGAAGGAGTCACGCAAAGCGATTGGCTGCTGCCGGTCGTCGCTATCGGTGACGGCGACCACTTTGGTGGTCTCAGATCCGGTGAGTTCCACTCGTCAAATAAACACTTTCTTTTGGCCTGTCGTAGCAGAGTTGACCGATTTGGCAATGCAACCAATTGTTGTTCCGAGCACCGACGTAATGGTCGTTTAGAATTTATTAAGGGTGGCGCAGTCTGTAGCTTATCCAATTGGTGCTGCCGCTCCCGCAGCGTATAATGCCATCGAGCAGTCGTTTGTATGCAGCGTCGATGCACTGCGATTGATGGCGACGGCGTCATCATAAGCGACATTTTCTTTCTAATTGTGGCTGAACCCCCTCGTAACAGCTGAGCAGTTGACAGCGGCGTCTGCAGAATCTGATATTGTTTTTCATCTTCAAAAAAATCGTTGGCCCCAAAAAGCATTCTCGACGTGCTAGTGGCATTTTTCTGATGCGGCAATGGCGAGAAGTGCATAGGTTTCAGCTCTGCAAGCGTGTCAATGCTCCAGTCCAGCGTAGAGACACCACCTTTCTGCTCGGCCATTTCCGCCGATGGCATGTTAGCCATCGCCGCCGCAAAAGAAGGAAAGGATTCTCTGTCAATATCTTGCCCATCGAACGGGTTATTGCTGTGTTTAGTCGTCATCTGGTGTGCCGAAATAGAGCCACTTCCTCGATGGCAAAAGATTTAATATGTGATGCATAAAATGACATTCATTTTTTGACAATATTTCACGGGAATTTTCTTTTTATAAATGGGAACCGGTATTGTCACGGTGTTCCGTTACATAAATATTATTTCCAATGGTAGGCCGCTTGTAACGGTGCACCAAGTACTAGAAAACCTACACTGATTACAGTGAATGTAGGCGGGCACGTCTTAATGCGGTCACTGTAATGGGGCACACATCGGTTGGAAAAACCGTTGTTGTGGTCACATTTACTTTATAGGTAAAATACCCTTTTCCTATTCTAAAATAGTTAATTCCTTAATTCCCATTTATTATGGGTAACAGTTATGGTCGCCGCCAGATATAAATCTAGCGGTCAAAATCTATTTTAAATTAGCTAGGGTATGGTTTTAGATAAAATATTTACATAAAGTGCAGTTTCTTTTTTGATCTTAAAGCGTTTAGTGCCTTCCTAAGGCTTGCGCATCGATCTGTAAAAGAGATAGAAGCCTTTCTAAGAACTCAGGGAGTCGTACAAGCTATTAAAGATTAAGGAATCTAGTTCAAGGGATTCAGGGGCTCGTAGAACCAAGTGGCAACTAGTGCCCAAGAAATAATTCGTTCAACCCATTACTTCAATACAACTAAGTGACTCTCTGAGTCTGAAAGTCTTCCTCTGACTTTAGGAGCGATGTAACGGGGTGTATCGTTACATGAAATTAACACTCAAAGGTTGCTAATTAATATATTATCTAAAAGGTAGAGAATATTTGGAGAATATTACTTTATATAATAATGTTCACAAATACTTATCCATGATTAGGTATAGGCCATTATATCTATTTATCCCGCAGACTAATCAGCTGTAAACATAAACAAAGAGAGAGGTACAGATAAGATTTCAATTGCATGTTTAGTATTAGTTCATTATTAAGTTAGCAATAACAGATAGAAGAAAAGAAACTTAACTACATTTATGCAGTTTTCATCAAACCCTCTTTAAGGTAGTTGTCTTAAAGAGAAGTCTTCCTCTGCATGTACTAGTGTACGTGAAGTAACGTAAGGCACCACTCGCAACTGAAGCAGTGCGAAGTGGACTTGTACTGACGCAGGACAAGTCGTAGTGCCCCGTTACAAGCGAAGTAGCTCCGCTACAGCAACGCTCTACTTAGACACACACCCTAGCACAGCGAAGAAACGTTTAGACTGTCTTCTCTTGCGTGCAGTGAGGTAATTGTGGTTGGCGCCTTAGCGACCTCACCCAACATACTGTACTTTAGTAAAGTGTCGTCACGGGAGCGGTAATCCGGGTCCTCGTGCGCACTTACTTAGTGGGAAGTATTTTCAGACTGATTTATATTTAATCGTATTAAACATAACTACCTATTTTTACCAGTCAAAAATGGCATCTCTATAAATAACACTATTATGGATTGTGAGCGTTCCTTTCTAGATTCCTCGCGTAACGGGGATGACGCTAGCCATATTCTTTCCTAATGTGAATGCACCTATGTGCATCACATACAGAAGGGTTGGTGAAAAATGTGAACCACATCCGAATGGTGGATCTAATTACTTTATTAAGTAATCCCGTTAAGTACACTTGGTGTACTTAACGGGGACTGTGTTACATTAGGATAACTTTAGATCGTCACATGAGCGCTATAGACCAGCAGGGTGAAGGTCCGAAATTTTGAGATCTCAGGGACTATGCTACCCATTTGTTCGACAACTCTGAACTTAGGGGTAGCTTCAGAGTCCACGTCAGTAGGGCATCCCGCCCCTAATACGCTCCTGCATTTCCCGACCCCTCAGTGGTCGATGCAGAACTCATGCGTCTCGCACGCTGGTTCTTGCCATCGCCCTTGGAATGAGAGTCCTCTTGCTGGGCCTCTTTGCCCCAGCATGGATCCTGGCATATCAGCGAGCCACTAAGCACAATTTTAGCCGTCGACGTTGGCAGCCATGAAGGCATACCACGTGACGAGCTCATTGGTCTCTGAAATAAAAGAGAGCTATAGTCAGGACGACCACTGTCGCCTGCTGTTGGATCACTTCGGGAGACGAAAGGTATCCCTTCCGTCGCACCTGAAGCTAAGCTAAATCGCTTTAGCTACAGCGATGGCCTATTATGGCATCAGCTGTCACCTTGTGATCCCTTTAGAATCTATGTGCCTCATGACACAGATCTCAAGCTGATGATCCTTCACGAGCTCCATGATGCGCAATCTAGTGGGCATCTGGGCCGTAAAAGACATTCTTACGAGTGTCAGAGGAATTTTGGTGGCCACACCTATATAGATGGGTGGCCAACTATATTCGCTCTTGCGAACAGTGTCAGCGCATTAAGCCTGCACCGTCCAGCAGTGCGCCACTGAAGCCGCTACCGATTCCAACCAACTGTTGGAAGTCAGTAAGTCTGGACTTCATGTTTGGCATGCCGCCCGATCATAAGGGTCGGACAGGGCTAGTCGTCTTTGTAGACAGACTGAGCAA
>NW_027152191.1:105179-108306 GCF_004359215.1 Bremia lactucae
GTCGAGCGTCGTTCGGGTGAGGGGAACGGTGAAGGCGAAAAGCTATCGGACCGATTCCTCCCTCCACGAACAGGACTTGGAGAGCGAGGGACATCACGCGAGTAACGCGGATCCATCAGCATTCTCCGTTCAAAAAGGTCCAAGCGATTCTTCAGGCGTTCATAACCCTGACGAGCCTTCGCTCGGACATCAACGAGATCCGAGGTCAGTCGTGAGACTTGACTCTCGAGATCCGCAATACGTCGTTCAGCAGCGTTTAACGCCTGAGACTGAACGGACGAAGGCAAGGCAGCCGCGATTAGGTGGGCGAGATCGCCGCTCCTACCGGGCGCCACCTGCACTGATGGATGCGGGTGGGAATTAACGCTTCCTTGTTGAAAGGTTGCTTGCCCACCGCTCCGTGACGCAAGGGTACCAGATCCTCGTCCAATGGAAAGGTTACCCGAAGAGTTTTGACTCTTGGGAACCGATCGATACCCTACGTATTGATGTGCCCGGCTTGGTTGCTGCCTATGAAAAGGAGCACCACCTGAGGTCACTTCTCTAGTTTTAAATGGACAAGCAGAAGCAGCGTTGAGAGAAGAAACAGAGGGTACCACCCATGATTTCTTTCACACGCAAACGGGCGAAATTAATTCGCTGCGACCGCTGTTTCATCACATCGGAATGTGGTTGAATGCGGCGCAGAAATTCCGCCTCGTATTGGTCGGGCGTTTCATTTGAACGCAACACGACCGGGATCGGGAAAATACGCCCAAGCGATTTTCCCTGAGCCCTTCATGATTGAAAGACGCCATAATAATTATGTGCGCTACAAGAGCGCGCTCTAGGAGCGACGCTCTTGGCCCGTTTTAACGAGGCCATTTAGATGGAGGGGGCATCTTTGGGAATGCCACCCGTCACATAGCCACGTTCTTAACAACTGGCTTGTGACACCGACTGAGCACGTTCACGTGTCGTCGGTGGAACGTTTGCTTCGAATCCTCTATGTCAGAACCATTATGGATTATGATCGGAGCATAAGGCGTTGTGGTTATACTCAACGAAGAAGCGGCTGCGCCTTTATGGGCAGCGCTCTTATTACCTGTCGCTGCGCTTTCCAACGCAGACGACGAGACAGCATTCGTAAATGCTGCTGTCTCCATGTTGTGAGCCATGAGAGAAGTTTGGATGGGCAATAATGCGGCATCATCCTTCCTCATGAGCTCGTTGTCCGCATCACTACTATGAGGTGACGGCAACAGTGTCGACTCATTGTAGTCGACAATGAGCGACGGATCAACATCCTCACTGTAAAAGTGGGATGGATCCTTTAGCCCTGTTAACGCGACAGCAGCAGTGGCTGTCGGCGTTCCGACTAAGGCATTCGACGCGGCCGGCGAATCAACGCGGCGCGTGCGCTTAGTGTGAGGTTGAGTGGGCGTCTTCGCAGACAACCCACAAACGCGGCCCCTTTTAGGTGGCATCTTTGGCGCCGTGTATGGAAAGACATGCGCTACAGTGATTGAGTGAAGTAGCGGCGCGTAAAGCTGCTCGCGGTTCCTCTCTCCTCTTTGTCGAATTTAAAAATGTAAATTCGTTCTTTAAGAGGGAGATGGTGTAAAGGGCTAAAGTTGCCCTAATGTTACACAGTCCCCGTTAAGTACATTAGGTGTACTTAAGGGGATGGTCAATTACTAAATAATAGTAATTAGACCCAGCACTCGGGTGTGGTGCACATTTGTGACCAACCCTTGTGTATGTGATGCACATGGGTGCATTCACATTAGGAGGGATGACGGCTAGCGTCATTCGTGATGACGGCTAGCGTCATCCGTTACGCGAGGTATCCAGAAAGGAACGCTCGCAATACATAATAGTGTTATCTACAGAAATGTCATTTTAATTGGTAAAAATAGGTATTTATAATTAATACGATTAAATATAAATCAGTCTGAAAACTACTTCCTACTTGGTAAGTGCGCACGAGGAGCCGGATTACCGCTCCCGTGACGACACTTAACCTGAGTACTTAGTGTGTTGGGTGAGTTCGCTAACGCGCCCACCACAACTACCTCACTGCACGCAAGAGAAGCAGGTTAAACCGCTTCCTCGCTGTGCTAGGGTGTGTGTCTAAGTAGAGCGTGGTCGCATTACGACGTACCCGCCTACATTATGCACATAGGTGCATTCACATTAGGAGGGATGACGGCTAGTGAAACGGGGTGTACTGCTACATGAAATTAACACTTGAAGGTTGTTAATTAATATATTATCTAAAAGGTAGATAATATTTGGAGAATATTACTTTACATGGGTAATACTCTAAAAGCTTATCCATTGGTAGATACAGACCATTATATCTACTTTCTCCGCGGTCCAGTTGCGCTGGACGCACGCAAAGAAACAGACAGATAAGACTTTATAATATGTTTTGTATTAGTTTATAATTAAATTGATATTAAATAGATAGAAACAGAAGAACTTAATTGTTTTAAATACAGTTTTTAATTAACCCTCTTTTGAGCTAGTGTTTTAAAGAGAGTCTTTCGTTTTCTGCACGTACCAGTGTACGTGAATTGACGTGAGGCACCACTCGCACTGAGGCAGTGCGAAGTGGACTTGTACTGAAGCAGTACAAGTCATAGTGCCCCGTTACACCTGGTAGCACTTTGTAGTCCGTCCAAGGATCACAATTCCATCATCTGACATGGACATGTTAGATGATAATCGAAGTACGCATCACGTCTCGCATGATAGCTTCTCCTTTCTAAGTGACATAGAAAGGAGCGCGGTCGAACGAATGAGTTCGACCGCCATGCTGTCCAATTTAGACAAAGATGCCCTCCATTCAGCCATCGACAAGATCATACAACATGAACTTGACGAGGCGAACGAGAAGGTAGCCTTGCTTAATCAGCAAGGCTTTCAACAGGCAGAACTGTTGAGGTTACAACATATACAGACCCCTGTACCTAGGATGACGCATACGCGTCGTCCCGAAATCTTAAAGATTGACATCTCTAAGTATAGGGAAGTCGAAGAAGACTCCCTCTTGAGATGGTTTATCGAGTTGGACGATGCCATAAGGGCACGTCACATCGTCGTCGAGCAAATGCAAGTCGCATTCGCTCAATCAAATTTGGCA
>NW_027152191.1:108406-123885 GCF_004359215.1 Bremia lactucae
CGCCTTTCTCGCGCAGTGCGATTCTGTCTTGGCATGAGCTTTCTGAGATTGGATTTGCGGCTTGCATATCCTCCTCAGCTTTGCATGGCGATAAACATCTTTAGCATCTTGCTGTGTGGTACTACCTGCGTGCGCATCATGCATCTTCCCATTATTTTGGGCGGAGACAATATGCCGTCAGATTAAGTCTAATCAAGATGGCGCCAAAACAATGTCAACCGACTAGTCGCTACGAAAACGTCAGCTGACTAGTCTCTTAGAAACAACTTCAGTGAAGCTTAAAGTAAGCAGTTTGCTAGCTTTTAAAATCATTACTTCTTCGAAATTACACAACATGACTTGCTCGGATTGTAGTATGCGCTGTTCACCCCATGTAACGGGCCAGCTCGTAACGTAATTATATCTACATTTTATAGGAAAAATAATGATGAATAAAGAAAATTATCTTTACGGGTAATATTTTAGCAGTTACGTGACAATTCTATACGTTAGTTGATATAAGTCAATTTGTTAATCCTGTCCATCGGGGCTAGACGCGCGAATGGGCGAGAGCAATGAGATACTTAGATTCACGGCGGAATTTTGGCAAACAGTGTTCAAATCACTTTGAACACAGTGAGACATGTCAACTTTTGATCATCCTGAAACAGATGGTCGGACGGAGCGTGCAAGCCGTGATCTTGAAGAGAATTTTCGCGGATACGTCCACTCTTCTTAAGAGTTGGAGCGAGTTCTTGCCGATGGTATGATTTGTTATTAATAATTCAGTGCATGCTTACGCCACCCACATATACCTACCTTGTTTACGAGAAACTCTTATCTAGGGGGGGGGAAGGACTCGCACGAGCAAAGAACTTCTAGCTCTTGCTCATCACGCAGTAGCCCTAAGGTCAATGCGAAGGATACTAATGTTGAGTTAACTAATATTGAAGTGGACAAACTCAGAAATACCAATAATGTCATTACTGACTTAAGTAACAATACTGAAAGCCTCAGCATCGAACAATAACATAAATGAGAATGAAAATACTCTTATGAATGAGAAGATTGATATCTCCGCAGTGCGACCGTCTCGCGGTCAACGCCGTCGTCATCCTTCTGCATGAGCGCGTTGCCAATTGCAAAATTACTTGCATCGCATACGACGCTAAAGGGCATATCCGCGTCTGGCAATCCCAAGACCGGTGCCTCTACAAGAGATTGCATCACTGATGTGAACGCATCTTCTTGTTCTTTTAACCAAACCCATTCTGTGTCCTTTTTAAGGAGATCAGATAATGGTTTAGTTTGCTCCGCATAATTCTTGCTATACTTATGCAAGTAATTAGCGAGCCCTAGAAATTGGCGCAAATCCTTCACATGCCGTGGGATTGGCCATTCCTTTACTGATTATACCTTGTCTGGGTCTGCTCGTACACCATGTGTACCAACGATGCAGCCCAGTACAGGTATCACAGGGACCCCTATGACGCACTTCTGCAAGTTGACGTACAATTGGGCGTCCTTTAAAGTCTGCAACACAGCGTCTAAATGACGCTTGTGCGACTCTATTGCGCTCAGCCCGTCCTCGGCCCTACTATGCACGAATACATCGTCAAAGTAATGAGGCGCGTAGGCACGGTGCTGACGCATCACGTGAGCCACCACTCGGTTGAATGTCGCTGGTGCGTTTTTCAAACCTAAAGGCATCACAAGCCACTCCCAAAGCATACCGCTTGGGAAGCTTACTGCCGTTTTGGCTACATCGGACTCTTTCGTGAGTACCTGATAACAGCCATTCTACAAATCCAACGCGGAAAAGATAGTTGACTTTCCCATGGAGTTCAACAAGACATCTTTCCGCGGGATTGGCGTTTGCGCCGGTATGGTCGCCGTGTTCAGCTTATTATAAGCATGAACCACGCGCCATCCACCTGTGGCTTTACGCACACAAAAGGTCGGGCTGCAGTGAGGCGATTTGCTCTCACGCACATGTCTCGCCTTGGCTCGCTTGTCGAAGAACTCATCGATATAATCGACTTGTTCTTTCGGCAACGGCCATTGCCTGGTCACACACTACTTGGTGCCAGGTTCGAGATCTATCTCGTGCCCGATGCCCCTATCTGCTTGTAGGCGGCTCGGCACTTCTTCTGGAAACACATCACGATGTTTTCATAGAACCTCAAAGAACGGACTGTCTCTCAAGGCATCCCAGCCTTGAGCAGCGAATCGCTTCTTTTTGCCCGCTTTTAGGACGCTCTCGTCCATTGTGGACGACAAGCAACAGTCCACGAAGTTCTCTTCTGGAACTGGTGCGACTATTTCGTAGATCTTTCCTTCCTCTGATTCGGCAAGGAACAGATCCCACGACATCTCCGGGAGATTTACTATCTCCTCGGCATATTTAAAGACTTGCCGGAGCTCCTCAACTGAGGATGCCTCCGCAATTTCGTCTTTGACGGTCTTGAACACCTCGTTCGAAGACCCGTCCTCTTTATTTGAGACTGATCCAAAGGTCACTCGTTTAGACGTGCCTTTGATCGTCATAATCTGTTGGGTACTCGTTCTTCGAGTTACCACGACCTTTTTCTGGGAAGCGGGTGTCGTTGCACTCCTGGCTATCGCACCCCTTCCAATCGCACCAGGCTCTTGGCACTGTGCCGGTTTATGCGACGCATGACTTCTTGTCAGCTCGCCGTCTACTGCCACAGGCTCTCGGCTCTGTGCAGGACATTCGGACGCATGACTACTTGTCATCGTCCTATTCACTACCTCAGTCTCCACGAGCTGGGTAGGAATTGGTGACGTTTGACATCCCGTCAACGCACCCTCAACTGTGTTCGACACGACATCAGTTGCATAGGCCTCTCGCAGGAGCACATCCTTTCCGGTGTCCTGCGTAGAGTTCGCAACTGTGCGTGTACGCCAGTCTATCCATGGTTGGTACTTTGCCAACCATGGCATGCCTAGGATGAGGTCATACGGACTCTCCATACCTAGCACTGTGAACTTATCTTTACAAGAGAAGCCACTAAAGCTGAAGGCGAGTTCTACCTGAACTCCCTCAGACTTAACGAGCGCGCCGTTCGCTAAACGAACTGTCGCCTCGTCTCGCTTGCCATCCTGGCAAAGCGACTCAAACATCGCTGGTCTCTTTCTTATTTCTTAGAGCCGCGAGTTTCACAAAATTTGTGATGCACCCGAATCTACTAGGAGGGTCATCACCTGGTCATAGCCTCTTTCTTGAGCACTATAGACCAGCAGAGTTGAGGTCCGAAATTTCGAGACCTCAGGGACTATGCTTCCCATTTGTTCCACAACTCGGAACTTACGGGTAGCTTCAGAGTCCGTGTCAGTGGGGCATCCCGCCCCTACTACGCTCCTGCATTTCCCGACCCCTTAGTGGTCGATGTATAACTCATGCGTCGCGCACGCTGGTTCTTGCAATCGCCCTTTGGAAAGGGAGTTCTCTTGCTGGGCGTCTTTGCCCTACAGGGACCCTAGCATAGCAGCGAGCCATCATATGGCCACGCTTGCCACATTTTTTTTAAAACAGACTACGTCTGCATTGCCCAACTCTATGGGAGTAGCATATGACCTCTCGGCCAATTACTTATACCAAGCTGTCGCCGAGGCACTGTTGAAGGATTGCTTCTCAACAAAGGCAATTTGGGTTGTTTCTTCCATCGTCGACGGCACCTTTCTAAAAAAAAGGCCTGTTGTGATTGGCCGTGCCGTAATCCGTTCATGAACGTGGGCACCTCAATGTGCTCTAGATCAGACCTACGGTGATGGATGCCGACAGCGAGCGCATCACCTGCACGTACTCTTGCAGAGATCGCTTCGCCTGTCGCAGCTCAACGAAGCGCGCCTAAAGCAACATCTCGTTATTCGGCGGCTGGTAATGGTGCGAATCTTTGTCTAAAAGATCGCTCATGTAGGGAACGCCTTAACGTCCGCCATAAGCGCCGAGTAAGCCCACTCTGAGGCCTTACCGCGCAGGTGCGACATGGCGTACGACACCATCCGGCTGTCGTCCTCGATGAGCTGCGCCGCACCGCATTTTTCCACGGCTAACAGCCAGTGACAATCGTGTGCGCTGCAGTTCCATCGAGCTTGAGCGGGTCCATCCGAATAGACCTCGGCTGATGATGCCGAGTAGAGAGCATCTCAACAGTCCTTCTGAGAGCCTCGTTCACAGCTACTCACGCCTTAGCTCATCCTGAGTCTGAGTGACAGACTCCGCCGCAGCATGGCTCTGTGCCTCGGATGTATTACGCACGGTAGCAACTCCCAAAGAATGGAGCAAGCAATTGCCTTTGTGAAGCTCGCTATAAATAACAGTGTCAACGCCAGTACGGGTGAGGCACCGATTTACATTAACGGACTGCGCCATTATTGGACGTCAGTCTCGTTTGCACGCAGCCCGAGTCTTAGTGGGGGGGTCACTATGCTCGGTGCGAAAGAGGGACATAGTTTCGTCAATATCACGATGGCCCGCGAGGGTATCATGTCAACGACATAAAGTTGCCCTAATAACCCTGCCAGTTTAGCAGTGGTCAATAAAACTACGTCCGATGACCGATCTCTCGGCCGTGCCACAGGCGAGTTTGATGCTAAGAGCGAAAGCGAGGCTCACCGCTTAGTGGATGAGCGATTAGTGATCACACGTAAAGTCCGTGACGCAATGGCAAGCGCACAGGACAAGCAAAAAGAATATGCGGACCAAAATGGTCGAAACGATAATGAACGCTTTAGAGTGGGTGAAAAAGTACTATTAAGTACTGCTACCCTACCTAAAAATGCAATTTCTGTACTACCTGGAGGTACTACGAAGTTGTTGCCGCGTTTCATTGGCCCTTTACGGTAGTTTAAGAGGTTGGAGAGCTAAATTATAGGCTCACCCTTCCCCCGTATATAAAGACGCACCCCTTTTTTTACGTGGGTCGTCTGAAACGATATGTAGACCCAAATGAGGCCACATATCCCCATCTGGTTAAGGAGACCCATGGTGACGCCGACTGTGCGTCGAGCGTCGTTCGGGTGAGGGGAACGGTGAAGGCGAAAAGCTATCGGACCGATTCCTCCCTCCACGAACAGGACTTGGAGAGCGAGGGACATCACGCGAGTAACGCGGATCCATCAGTATTCTCCGTTCAAAAAGGTCCAAGCGACTCTTCAGGCGTTCATAACCCTGACGAGCCTTCACTCGGACATCAACGAGATCCGAGGTCAGTCGTGAGACTTGACTCTCGAGATCCGCAATACGTCGTTCAGCATCGCTTAACGCCTGAGACTGAACAGACGAAGGCAAGGCAGCCGCGATTAGGTGGGCGAGATCGCCGCTCCTACCGGGCGCCACCTGCACTGATGAATGCGGGTGGGAATCAACGCTTCCTTGTTGAAAGGTTGCTTGCCCACCGCTCCGTGACGCAAGGATATCAGATCCTCGTCCAATGGAAAGGTTACCCGAAGAGTTTTGACTCTTGGGAACCGATCGATACCCTACATATTGATGTACCCGGCTTGGTTGCTGCCTATGAAAAGGAGCGCCAGCTGAGGCCACTTCGCTAGTCTCAAATGGACTAGCACAAGCAGCGTAGTGAGAAGAAACAGGGGGTACAGTACCACCCATGATTTCTTTAACACGCAAACGGGCGAAATTAATTCGCTGCGACCGCTGTTTCATCACATCGGAATGTGGTTGAATGCGGCGCAGAAATTCCGCCTCGTATTGGTCGGGCGTTTCATTTGAACGCAACACGACCGGGATCGGGAAAATACGCCCAAGCGATTTTCCCTGAGCCCTTCATGATTGAAAGACGCCATAATAATTATGTGCGTCTACAAGAGCGCGCTCTAGGAGCGACGCTCTTGGCCCGTTTAAACGAGGCCATTTAGATGGAGGGGGCATCTTTGGAATGCCACCCGTCACATAGCCACGTTCTTTACAACTGGCTTGTGGCACCGACTGAACACGTTCACGTGTCGTCGGTGGAACGTTTGCTCCGAATCCTCTATGTCAGAACCATTATGGATTATGATCGGAGCATAAGGCGTTGTGGTTATACTCAACGGAGAAGCGGCTGCGCCTTTATGGGCAGCGCTCTTATTACCTGACGCTGCGCTTTCCAACGCAGACGACGAGACAGCATTCGTAAATGCTGCTGTCTCCATGTTGTGAGCCATGAGAGAAGTTTGGATGGGCAATAATGCCGCATCATCACTCCTCATGAGCTCGTTGTCCGCATCACTACTATGAGGTGACGGCAACGGTGTCGACTCATTGTAGTCGACAATGAGCGACGGATCAACATCCTCACTATTAAAGTGGGATGGATCCTTTAGCCCTGTTAACGCGACAGCAGCAGTGGCTGTCGGCGTTCCGACTAAGGCATTCGACGCGGCCGGCGAATCAACGCGGCGCGTGCGCTTAGTGTGAGGTTGAGTGGGCGTCTTCGCAGACAAACCACAAACGCTACTTTTAGGTGTCATCTTTGGCGCCGTGTATGGAATGCGCTAGAGTGATTGAGTGAAGTAGCGGCGCGTAAAGCTGCTCGCGCTTCCTCTCTCCTCTTTGACGAATTTTAAAATGTAAATTCGTTCTTAAAGGGGCGGATAGTGTAACGGGCTAAAGGTGCTCTAATGTTACACAGTCCCCGTTAAGTACACTTGGTGTACTTAAGGCAATGGTCAATTACTAAATAATAGTAATTAGACCCAGCACTCGGGTGTGGTTCACATTTGTGACCAACCCTTGTGCATGTGATGCACATGGGTGCATTCACATTAGGAGGAATGACGGCTAGCGTCATCCGTTACGCGAGGTATCTATAAAGATACGCTCGCAATACATATCAAATGATATCTATAGAGATAACATTTTAACTAGTAAAAATAGGTATTTGTATTTAATTCTATTTATTATAAATCAGTCTAAAAACTACTTCCTACTTGGTAAGTGCGGACGAGGAGACCGCTCCCGTGACGACACTTAACCAGAGTTCTTAGTGTGTTGGGTGAGGTCGCTAACGCGCCCACCACAACTGCCTCACTCCACGCAAGAGAAGCAGGTTTAACCGCTTACTCGCTGTGCTAGGGTGTGTGCCTAAGTAGAGCGTGGTCGCATTACGACGTGCCCGCCTACACTAAGAATAAACCTTTAATATACTTTTTAGCTACCTATAATCTTCCTCTGCACGTCAGTGTACGTGAAGTAACCGGGCCACTTCACCTTCACTGTAATCAGTGTAGGTTGACTAGTACTGTTGTCAGTACTAGCAAAGGGTACCCCGTTGCATCGGGTATGCGACTTTTATTATAAGCAAGTAGTGATCAGTTATAATCTCCCGTTTGGCGAGTCAAGATTTGGTGATTCAGTATTTTAACATTTTTTGACGATATTGAAAAAGCAAGCCTTGACTTGACATGCTTGGGATAAGTGACAACGGCCCAACATACGCAATGGATTTTTAGCAGATAGGAAAGCGCAAACTTCGGTCAAGTGGATTGAATCGATCGCGAAACGTTACGAGCCCTTAGCCTAATGAAGCTGGATGAGAAGAAGCAATGCTCCTTAATGAACACGATCACGTCGGCGAAGCGGTGCTCAAGCGCGGACAAGGGGCCGAAAATTTGGTGCTTCCGAAGATGAAAATAGCGATTCATTGCCTATATTCTGGCGTACAAGCATTAAAAAGGTGGAATTAAAGACCTGTTGGAGCCAACCACGTTTCAAATGCAGTAGCGTGGCAGATCAGCTTCATTGGTGCAAGGCGATAAAATAGCTGGTATGCAGCTTCTTGGAGCATTCCGAGCCGCAAAGTTGCCACCAGAACAGCATGCTTTAAGATCAAGCGCGAACCGACGGCTCCATTGAGAAGTACAAGGCTTGTAAGGGCTAAACCAGAAAATGGAACTGAATTTACGGAAATTTTTTCGCCTATTTCAAGTATTTGACTTCGTACATGGTGATTGCTTTGAATAAGTACTTCAGCTGACCACGATCAGTAAAATATACTGACAGCCCTTGTTTGTAGAGATATGAAGGAAGTTGAAAACTATGTCGTACCAGAATGATTAAGTTTGATAAAGGCTTTGATTCTCTTGAGCTGATCAAGACTATTTAAGGCCTTAAACAAACTTCACGTTTGTGGAACGAAACGTTTGATGATTTGTATGCTCGATCATTAAGCAACAAGAGCAAGAAATTCTTTAGAAGAAAGCTCGTTGCCGGTCTAGACCCATTGCAACTGTGAAAGCTCACCGAGAGTACGTCTTTACACTACTTAATATGAAAGAATGCTTTTAAGAAGTTGCAGGTCAATTTATGGCAACGCGGATATCTGGATTGCTCAGTGGTTGAAAACAATCTCTACACGGGCACAATCATTGGCAAGGAACGTCGTATGGCTGAATTTGGGCAAGGAGAAGAGCTAAAGGAGCGCCGTAATAGATCTTTACACGCGATGCCCTCCATGAGAGGAGCCTAGCTCTCGCCAGATCTTGCGGCCACGTCCATATCTGAAAAGTCTGCTTGATCCAGCACGTATCCTCCATGAGGAATATTGCAATCGTTTTGTACAAACAAAGCGGAACATGAGAACGAGCATTGCTTAGCAACTAGGAAATTAATGATTGCTTACTATGAAGGAAATGTTAATTCGTATTTAATTTAGTTAATTTCCCACATACTAATACATTCTCATGGTCCTGGCTTAATATATTACTACAGTAGAACTCCTCCCAGTTTATGTGGTTCGTCCCAATAAGGTATTAGGGGTTATAAGGTCCATTGGGTTTATAAGGTTAAGGGGTAAATGGGTTAAGGATAAAAGCCGCAAAACGAGGGCTGTACGAATTTTTCATCGTCCACCCTTCCGAACCTTCCTAAATGAACCACCATGCCCCTCCAAACCAGCTTCCTACACCGTGATGACGGACAATGCCGCGTCGAGCTCTGCACAAAAAACAGAGGGAACCGAAGCTTACCCAGAAAGAGCTTTCAGCATGTTAAATGCGCAGTTCCACGTCAAAGTGAGCCAAGTAACGATATCTAACACCCTCAATCGAGCTGCTGATCTCCTTGCTAGTGCAGTCACTAGAACAGGTGGAGCCAAAAATACACCGGACAGTCAAGTACCCCTGATGGAAAGTGCACTGGTGAATGGTTTCAATCAAATTATAATTGAATCAGCACGAGCGGAGAGCTCCTGAAGTCCAAGGGGACGTCTTTCTCGCCGAGCTCTACCCTGAAGTTTGTTCGAATTCTCAAATGGGTGATTCCACGTCTCAAGGCGCGTTATGGCATCAAATCCTTCCGCTGGTTTGGTTAGAGGGGTTCTGTGGACATGGCTCTTATTGCTGATGCCGGCCTGGACTTCGCGAAATCAGGTTCGCTCTTTGCGATACAAAAATCCAATGGATATTCGCAACTTGTTGTACTATCCAGAAGAAGATATTATCACCTACGTACTCTCTGACCAGGAAGTCAGCCTGCCAGTGAGGGAAGTGGAAGAGATCAGTGAAGACAATGCTGCCCTGGACGACGATATTGGGGATTTTTCAATTGTCAAGATAATCCATGAATTGAACCACCCTCGAAGCATTGACACTTTTCTGGCTTCAAGAAGGCGATCAGACGGAAAATTTGACAGCGTGAGAATAAAATAAGAGAAATTCGAGTAACAAAACTACTGAAGATGACTTGTCCGACCCTCATAATCGGGCGGCATGCCAAACATGAAGTCCAGACTTACTGACTTCCAACACCTGGTTGGAATCGGTAGCGGCTTCAGTGGCGCACTGCTGGACGGTGCAGGCTTAATGCGCTGACACTGTTCGCAAGAGCGAATATAGTTGGCCACCAATCTATAGAGATGTTGCCACCAAAATTTCTCTGACACTCGTAAGATTGTCTTTTCACGGCCCAGATGCCCACTAGATGGCGCATCATGGAGCTCGTGAAGGATCATCAACTTGAGATCTGTGTCATGAGGCACATAGATTCTCAAGGGATCACAAGGTAACAGCTGATGCCATAACATGCCATCGCTGTAGCTAAAGCGATTTGGCTTAGCTTCCAGGTGCGACGGAAGGGATACCTTTCGTCCACCGAAGTGATCCAACAGCAGGCGACAGTGGTCGTCCTGACTGTAGCTCTCTTTTATATCAGAGGCCAATGAGCTCGTCACGTGGTATGCCTTCATGGCTGCCAACGTCGACGGCTGAGATTGTGCTTACACCCTAGACACACTTTCCTGGTGTCTAACCTCGAAGTCTGGTCTAAAGCGTCAGCCAAGACATTCGACTTACCCGGCTTATATTCAACTTTGAAATTAAATTCAGAGAAGAATGTGAGCCATCTTGCCATTCTAGGCGAGATGGTCGGTGAGTTTATTGCGGTCCGCAGTGATGCGTGATCCGTATAAACCACAAATGGTTCGGTGCCCAATAGGTGCACACGAAACTTGACAAGAGCATACTTTATTGAAAGTAGCTCTTTGTCATGCACAGGGTAATTCAGTTCCGCGACTTTTAAAAGCTGGGACTGATAAGAGATGACACGATCAACGCCGTCGTCATCCTTCTTCATGAGCGCGTTGCCGATTGCAAAATTACTTGCATCGCAGAAGACGCTAAAGGGCTTATCCGCGTCTGGCAATGCCAAGACCGGTGCCTCAACAAGAGACTGGTTCACTGATGTGAACGCATCTTCTTGTTCTTTTAATCAGACCCATTCTGCGTCTTTCTTAAGGAGGTCAGATAATGGTTTAGTTTGCTCAGCATAATTCTTGCCATATTTATGCAAGTATTAGCGAGCCCTAGGAATTGGCGCAGATCCTTCACATACCGTGGATTTGGCCACTCCTTTACTTATTTTACCTTGTCTAATCTGCTCGTACGCCATGTATACCTACGATGCAACCCAGCACAGGTATCTCAGGGACCCCTATGACGCACTTTTGCAAGTTGACGTACAGTTGGATGTCTTTGAAAGTCTGCAACACAGAGTCTAAATGACGCTTGTGCGACTCTATTGCGCTCAGCCCGTCCTCGACCATACTATGCACGAATACATCGTCAAAGTAATGGGGCGCGTAGACACGGTGCTGACGCATCACGTGAGCCACCACCCGGTTGAATATCGCCGGTGCATTTTTCAACCCTTGAGGCATCACAAGCCACTCCCAAAGCATACCGCTTGGGGTGCTTAGAGCTGTTTTGACTACATCGGACTCTATCATGGGTACCTGATAGCAGCCATCCTCCAAATCCAACGCGGAAAAGATAGTTGACTTTCTCATGGAGTTCAACAGGACATCTTCCCGCGGGATTCGCGTTTGTGCTGGTATGGTCGCCGTGTTCAGCTCATTGTAAGCATGAACCACACACCATTCATGTGTGGCTTTACGCACACAAAGCGTCGGGCTGCAATGAGGCAATTTGCTCTCACACACATGTCCTGCCATAGCTCGATTGTCGAAGAACTCATCGATATTATCGACTTGTTCTTTCGGCAACGGTCATTGCCTGGTCACACAATACTTGGTGCCAGGTTCGAGGTCTATCTCTTGCCCGATGCCCCTATCTGCTGGTAGGCGGCTCGACACTTCTTCTGGGAACACATCGCGATGTTTCCACAGAACCTCAAAGAACGGACTGTCTCTCAAGGCATCCCAGCCTTGAGCAGCGAACCGTTCATTTTGTCCCTTTCTAGGACGCTCTCGTCCATTGTGGACGACGAGCAACAGTCCACCAAGTTATCTTCTGCAACTGGTGCGACTATTTCGTGGATCTTTCCTTCCTTTAATTCGGCAAGAACAGATCCCACGACATCTCCGGGAGATTTACTATCTCCTCCGCAGATTTAAAGACTTGCCGGAGCACCTCAACTGAGGATGCCTCTGCAATTTCGTCTTTGACGGCCTCGAACACCTCGTTTGAAGGCCCGTCCTCTTCATTAGAGACTGATCCAAAGGTCACTCGTTTAGACGTGCCTTTGATCTTCCTAATCTGTCGAGTGCTTGTTCTTCGAGTCATCACGACCCTTTTCTGGGAAGCGGGTGCCGTTGCTCTCCTTGCTAACGCACCCCTTTCAACCGCATCAGGCTTGAGGCACTGTGCCGGTTCATGCGACACTTGACTTCTTGTCAGCTCGCTGTCTACTGCCACAGGCTCTCGGCTCTGTTCAGGACTATGGGACGCATGACTACTTGTCATTGCCTTTTCCACTAGCCCGGGTAGGAATTGGTTACATTATACATCGGTGCGAAAGAGGGACATATGTTCGTCAATATGACGATGCCCCATGAGGGTATCATCTCAACGACTGAAACTTGCCCTAGTGACCCTATTAATTAAGCAGTGGTCAATAAAACTACGTGCTATGACCGACCTCTCGGCGGTGTCATAGGCGAGTTTGATGCTAAAAGCGTGTGCAAAGCTTTACGCTTTGAGGATGAGCGATTACGCATCACACGAAAAGTCCGTGACGCGACGGCAAGCGCACAGGACATACAAAAAGAATATGCGGACCGAAATGGTCGAAACAATAATGAACGCTTTAGAGTGGGTGAAAAAGTACTATTAAGTACTGCTACGTTTCCTAAGAATGCAATTTTTGTACTACCTGGAGGTACAACGAAGTTGTTGCCGCGTTTCATTGGGCCCTTTACGGTGGTAGAAGAGGTTGGAGACCTAAATTATAGGCTCACCCTTCCCCCGTTTTTGAAGACGCACCCCGTATTTTACGTAAGTCGTCTGAAACGGTATGTAGACCCAAATTAGGTCACATACCCCATCCCTCTAAGGAGACCCATGGTGACGCCGACTGTGCGTCGAGCGTCGTTCGGGTGAGGGGAACGGTGAAGGCGAAAAGCTATCGGACCGATTCCTCCCTCCACGAACAGGGCTCGGAGAGCGAGAACATCTCGCGAGTAACGCGGATCCCTCAGCAGTATTCTTTTTAAAAAGGTTCAAGCGAGTCTTCAGGCGTTCATAACCCTGACGAGCCTTCGCTCAGACATCATAAAGATTCGAGATCAGTCGCGACACTTGGCCCTCTAGTTTGCAATACGTCGTTTTGCAGCGCTTAACGCCTGCGACTGAACGGACGAAGGTAAGGCAGCCGCGAGTAGGTGGGCGAGATCGCCACTCCTATCGGGCGCTACCTGCACTGATGGGTGCGGGTGGGAATCAACGCTTCCTTGTTTGGAAGGTTGCTTGCCCTCGTGTAATGGAAAGTTTATCTAAAGCGTTTCGGCTCTTGGGAACCGATCGATACCCTACGTATTGATGTGCCCGGCTTGTTGGCTGCCTATGAAAAGGAGCACCAGCTGAGGCCTCTTCGCTAGTTTCAAATGGACTAGCAGAAGCAGCGTTGTGAGAAGAAACAGGGGTACAGTACCGCCCACGATTTTTTTCACACGCAAACGGGCGAAATGAATTTGTTGCAACCGCTGTTTCATCGCATCGGAATGCGGATGAATGTGGCGCAAGACTTCCGCCTCGTATTTGTCGGGCGTTTAAATTGAACGTAACACGACCGGGATAGGGAAAATACGCCCAAGCGATTTTCCCTGAGCCCTCTATGATTTAAAGACGCCATAATAATTATGAGCATCTAGAAGAGCGCGATCTAGGAGCGATGCTCTTGGCCCGTTTAAACGAGGCCATTTAGATGGAGGTGGGGATCAGTGATTTGCCACCCGTCACATGCCACTTTCAAAACGACTGGCTTGTGACACCGACTGAGCACGTTCACGTGTCGTCGGCGGGGCTTGGGTTTGGAATCCTCAATGTCAGAACCATTATGGATAATGGTCTGACCATTAGGCGTTGCGGTTTTACCCAACGGAGAAGCAATTGCGCCTCTATTGGCAGCGCTCTCATTAATGGTCGCTGCACTTATCAGCGCAGACGACGAGAAAGCATTCGCAAATGCTGCTGTCTCCATATTGTAAGCAATGAGAGAAGTTTGGATGGGCAATAATGCACCATCATCCTTCCCATTAGCTCGTTGTCCGCATCAATACTATGAGGTGACGGCCCCTGTGTCGACTTATTGTAGTCGACAATGAGCGACGATCAACATCCTCACTGTTAGTGTGGGATGGATCCTTAAGCCCCGTTAACGCGATAGCAGCAGTAGCTGTCGGCGTTTCGACTAAGGCATTAAAAGCTGCCGGCGTGTTAACGCGGCGCGTGCACTTAGCTCGAGGCTGAGTGAATTCTTGCAGACAACCCCCAACGTGGCCTTGTTTAGGTGGTAGTTTCGGCGCCGTGTATGAAAACACAGGTCGCTAGAGTGAATGAGAGAACTAGCGGCGCGTCAAGCAGCTCGCAGTTCCTCCTTCCTCTTTGACGAATTTTAAACTGTAAATTCGTTTTTGAAGGGGAAATAGTAAACGGGCTAAAGTTGCCCTTATGTTACACAGTCCCCGTTAAGTACACTTAGTGTACTTAAGGGAATGGTCAATTACTTAAATAAAGTAATTAGACCCACCACTCGGGTGTGGTTCACATTTGTGACCAACCCTTGTGTATGTGGTGCACATAGGTGCATTCACATTAGGAGGGATGACGCCTAGCGTCATCCGTCACGCGAGGTATCTAGAACGGTACGCTCGCAACACATATTAGTGTTATCGATAGAGATGACATTTCGGATTGGTAATAACGGGCATTTATATTTAATGCGGTCAAAAATAAATTAGTTCAAAAACTGCGCACGAAGAGCCGGATAACCGCTACCGTGACGACATTTTACTAGAGTACTTAGTGCGTTGGATGAGGTCGCTAAGCCTCCCAACGCAGCTACCTCACTGCACGCAAGAGAAGACGGTTTAACCGCATCCTCGCTGTTCTAGGGTGTGTCATAGTAGTGCGTGACCGCATTACGACGTGCCTGCCTACATCTGTTCATTGGTCGATTTAAGCCTTTAAATTAACTACCCCAATCGCTGCTAGACACGCAAATGGGCGGTTAGCAATGAGTTATTATATATTGCTGTATACAGTAGAACCCCTCACTGTTTATCCTCACAAACCTTGTAAACCCTCATAGCTTATATTCAGGATACTCCCACCTTGGGCACATAGTACAAGTATATAAACCCTTCATTCTTTATATTCTATAATTGTTTGTGGTAGCGGTTTTTTTATAGCTAATAGTTCTTATACTCTTGAGCTCCGCAAAAAGTGGGCTAGTCGTCTTTGTAGACAGACTGAGCAAGATGGTGCATTTAGCACTATGTAAGACATCGATCACAGGCAAGGAGGCAGCTCTCTTGTTCCTGGATCATGTTTACCGACTACACGGGATGCCCGAGTCCATAGTATCGGACCGGGATCCACGTCTTACGTCTGGTTTTTGGCGACATGTGTTCGAGCTGCTAGGTCGCAAGCTCCACATGTCGACCGCAGATCATCCCCAGATCGATGGCCAAACAGAACGTGCCAATCGGGTCGTGGCGGATGTCTTACGCACTATAGCAACT
>NW_027152191.1:123985-164534 GCF_004359215.1 Bremia lactucae
CAAGTCCCTGCGCCATTAGCCCTGCCACCTCCCGATGATGTTCGGAGAGGTGGGGAAAATGAGCCCAATCAATATTGAGGCTCATCCTCACGTACACACGCATAGGTGCGGGTCGTGGGAAGGATTTCAAGTGCTACCAAGTGTAGGCGGGCACGTCGTAATGCGGCCACGATCTACTTAGGCACCCACCCTAACACAGCGAGGAAGCGGTTAAATCTGCTTCTCTTGCGTGCAGTGAGGCAGTTGTGGTGGGCGCGTTAGCGACCTCACCCAACACACTAAGAACTCTGTTGAAGTGTCGTCACGGGAGCGGTAATCCGTCTCCTCGTGCGCACTTACCAAGTAGGAAGTAGTTTTCAGACTGATTTATATTTAATAGAATCAAAGACAAATACCTATTTTTATCAATTAAAATGTTATCTCTATAGATATCATTTAATATGTATTGCTAGCGTATCTTTTATAGATACCTCGCGTAACGAATGACGCTAGCCGTCATCACGGATGACGTTGGGCGTCATCCCTCCTAATGTGGATGCACCCATGTGCATCACATCCACAAGGGTTGGTCACAAATGTGCACCACACCCGAGTGTTGGGTCTAATTACTATTATTCAGTAATTGACCATCCCCTCAAAAACACCAAGTATACTTAACGGGGATTGTGTAACATAGGGGCAACTTTAGCCCGTTATACTTAGGCTTTAGACTTAAAAAAAATTAAATTGTATACATAAAATTAAGTTCCTACATAACGATATTCTATCTACTTGTGACATTAATATATTAATAACAAATTATGTATGGCTCCTACTTGCGCACCGCACAATCGTGTATAATAACGATTGGCAGGCCAATCAATAAACTTATGTTTATTGCGTTAATATTACCAAATTTAGTAATAGTGGAACTATCATGTCAAAACTAATAAAGATAATCATTTGGTACTTCTTTATTTATTTCCTCTCATAAGAAATAAAATTTAATATTTCTCTTATATTAATTGTATTCTTGTAACGGGATAACCCTGTCATCACCCCCAACCAACAGTCACAATAGTGACTGATGTGAAGTGACAGAGAAATACTTTTACATTTATTGGTTTTTAATTAAAATTTCGATTTTGTCGCATTATTGAATTTTTTGAGAAATCAATTCGTTTGCGCATGGCTGCCAACAAGTCTGTAAGCGTAGCCCGTGAGGCCGCAAAGCTGGCAGCTGCGCAGATCAGTGCAGTTGCTGGTAATGCAAATGTTTCGGTATACGCTAATGACTCTACTGTGGGGAATAAGTCACCTCTTGAGTCACCTCCTACTCCGATGTGAGGTGGCTGGATAATGTCATCTGCTAATGCCATTGTAGGTGACGCACCTGCTACACCAATTGGAATTGACTGGTCCAACACCTTCCAACTTAGTGGCTACTGTGAAGGCCGCTGGATCATCCGGGGTCGAGTCCCTTAAACCTTTGGGTTCTAACGTGACAACCGAAGAGGTGGTGACAAGGTTGTTCAACTAGTCGGACCTCTTTCGTGGGGAGTCATCTGATTATGACTCATGGGTGATGACTACTCTGATGATGTTAGTATGCGTCACCAGGAGCGAAGTGATCGTGAAGGGCAGAATGCCGGTGGTGGCGCTAGTTTGCATCACCAGGAAAGGAGTGATTCCAAGGATCGCTCCGAGAGCCATGTTAGCGTTAACATTAACATGAGCCAACAAGAGAGGGGCCGCACCCGAAAAGAATACTTGGGCCTTCTAAGGGTCACATAACTCGTTGGTCTGGTATGACCAACGATCGATATCATATTCCGTTATTCGACTCATCCAGGCTTCACAAGCCTGGTTAAGATGGAACGGAATTCTTCATCGATGCCTTTTTCCGGTATCGGTTGCACACTTGTAAGCCAAGCTTGGACATCATTTGTACAGAATGTGCAAAGCATTGGCCGTGAGGTTTGGCTTGACAAATTGGATACTTTCCGTGAACGGTTCGAAAAACGGACCGTAGTCGGTGCACGCTACAAGCTGCACCGTTTGTCTGGAGAGCAGGGATACCTTGCCTCTCGTGGGGGGCTCATGTCCATCCTGTTATAAAGGGCGCAGGTGTCATGCACTTTAGGAGCATACTCCCTTAAAGGTCATCATTGGAGGACGCTCATCTCTTGTGGAAATGCGCGTAGAGATTGAGAACGTCCAATCCTTTTACGAGCGCCGGTTTGATAGACCCTCCGTCGAGGAGGATGGGTCTCGTCGTACTATCAATGAGACCCGGAACGTGCATCATCAGCTGGAAACGAGGTTTCCAACTAACACGCGAGGGTGGATACCCTCGCCAACGAACGAGGTTACTCGTTCAAACCCCCTTAACCTCACGGTGATTCGAGTGGCGTTCAACAAGAAAACGCTTCTCACCACTCGAATCTGTCAATAGATGTGAGAAAGAGCAAAAATCGGGTTTGCCTCGATCGCAATCCCGAGTCAATACCGTGACTTGAATCCTGACCTCCATCATTTACGGAGGACGTTGATCACGAGCGATCCCATCGCCGCGAGGAAGCGTTGGCGGTCGATAATGTTTCTCGTGACCAGTTGAAAAATTGTGCGAAATTTGCGACTGATCAACTAGCAAACGAATAGACGCATCTGTCACTTCAAAACGAGCTGGTAAAAGCTCGTCAAAAGATCTCATCCTTGGAGGATGTAGTGAGTCATCTGATTCGTGAGAACCAGACTCTGTCTCGAGACTGTCATGCTTTCGCTCGGCACCATCAGGCTTTGGAGGATGCCCTAGACACTCTCGGTTTAATTTGGAACCGGAAGAAGCGTCGTACTGATGGTACGGGCCGGGATGCCCGACACAAAAAGTAGGATGCGTACGCATCCTATGAGGCAGCTCGGTCGTGTAAGCATTGCCTTGGCAGTGCAGTACACGAAACAACTTGGCAGCAACTATTACTGACCAGATTCGTCACTACACGTTTTTGGGAAATTTATCGTAGGCAGAAGGACTAGATCGCTAACTTTAAATGAAAGAATGTTTATTCATTTATTTGTCCGAGTTTCATTTCTGTCGGTCCACCGAATCAGCTATGGAATCTTGTACGAAACGGACCGCTGCTCCTCTAGTCAACAGGAATCCACCTGCTGACTCGGTTTTGTTTTTGTCTTCAGTGCGACCGTTGCGCACTAAGGAGATTTCATTCGCGTCATTAGTGAGAGCATTATTTTTCTCACTAATTTTATTGTTTTTAATGCTGAGCCTTTAGCATTGTTATCAAAGTCAGGAATAGCGTTGTTGCCATTACTGAGTTTGTCCACTTCAATATCTTCAATATCGATTAAATCAACATCGCATTGACCGTAGGGTTAATGCGTGATTTCCTTCCTTGATTAAGAGTCACTCTTAAACAAGGTGGGTGCACGTGGATGGCGTAAGCTATTCACGTATAACGGTCTATGTTTTGTAAGAGCATGCACCAAATTGTTAATGAAAAATTCTACCATGGCCAAGAACTCGCTCCTACTCGTAAAAGAGTGGACGTATCCGCGAAGTCTCTTCGAGGATACGATTTGCACGTTCTATCTGACCATCTGTTTTAGGATGGTCAGAAGCTGACATTTTCAACTGTATATAAATCTTTTGGAGCACATTTTGCCAAAATTCCGCCGTAAAATTATTAGGGTCTCGATCAAGGATCAAATCACGCGGTAGCCCAACGGAGTCAAAATATCGTGTCAATAAAAACACGATCACAATATTTGATTGTGATCGACTCCGGGACTGCAGCAAGCGGACGAGACAGCGTTCCATATTGTCAAAGTCCAGAAACTTTATACCTAAGTTCAATGGAACTTTGGGAACAGTGACACGAGTCCCAATTGCGGCCATGTTAATCTTGTTGGCCGCATGAACTACGCGCCCTTCTTACTCCTCTTACAGAACGTTCATCATGATAGAGGCATTTCCAGAAGGTGACTTGCGGTCGGAAAGGTCGCCCGCCCAGTATGCATCCGAGTAGCCACGAAAGTCGACTTTGTCGCCAGGCTGAAAGTGAATGCCATCAGTCTTGGCTCCTTGCGAATATCGAAGTATGCGCTTAACTGCAGTGCAGTGCTTGAACTGCGGATTTTGTTTCCATAAATCTTGACACATACAGAATTCACAGTATATGCCATGTCCGGCCGCGCTGCAGTCATGAGATGTATCAGCGCACCCACAGCCTCACGAAAAATGCTTTTACCTTAGTTGGGGCATTGTTTTTATAGACTTATCACTTCCTTGCAATCGTGCATGCCGAAACTCTTGAGAATGTCATCAACGAATCGTTGTTGACACACGCTGCCATCGTCATTGTCCTCAAGCTCGACGTCCAACACGATGCACACTTGCTACTGTCGGTCATCTCGAAGCGTCTTATAAGCCGGTTATTGTACGTGCAATAAGCTTCGTCGAACTTCCAGTAACTAATACCTCATCGACGTATACCAGCAGTACCACGCAATGCTCTTCGATAATCTTGAAGTGAAGGCACGGGTCAAAGGTCGAAGCTTCAGAACCAATCGAGCATACTGGATGGCCAATGCGACCATTCGCGCGTTTACGTCGGTGATGAACTAGTCACGGGGAGCTCAGCTTTAATCATAGCGTGGACCAATTCGAATTAAGCAACTTTTTGAGATGACCGACATTGGCAAGTTAGCATTCATTTTGAGAATTGAGCTCGTTACAACGCCGACGGCAGTGTACAAATGCTAGCGAAGCTACATTGATGATATTCTTAAGCGTTTCGGAATAAAAGACTGCACGCTGCGACATGCCCTACAGATCCAAATTCTCAGCATATACCAAATACCGCATCGACGAGAGCAAATGCTCCATTTTTCCCTTGTCGACGCGGTGTTTGCCATCAGGAAGAACTCATGACAGTAACACGCCGGACATTGCACTCGCGGTCGGGTATGTATCGCTTCATGGACAATCCACAAATTGAAGGTTGGACTGCAGTGACACGTATTTTTTGCTATTTTCAAGGTATACCTTTTCAAACAGTTTGCACTTTGTGACTCGGCACTTAGCCAAAAACCCTTCATGCATCTACTTGCTTCATCCATGGATACTTGCTGCCTGCAAGAGGTTCCTGTTCTTGGGACCGCAAATGTCGAAATGAAGCAATTTAAACATCTTGTAGCGGCACTTGTCACTATTGCTTAGGAGCGGCTTTTAAACCATCTTGCCCAGTTGGCATCCGCGGTTCACGCTTTACCCAGCAGATTCGACCGGCATTTTGTGTCCATTATCATCGATGCTGATGATCTTGCGTAACACACAAGTCGGAGCATGACCCATTTGCGCATTTCAGCTCTCACGATGCATTAATTTTACCATCTTTGTTAAAAAATGCGGAGTGCGTAGCCAGCATAGTCCTTCTATGAGGTTAGCAGTTGCCATTATTTTCTTCTAAAATTTACGTGCAATGTGCATACTTGACCGCCGAACGCGACTTGGAACTTATCACTTTCGTTAATTGGTGGCGCCGACCCCAAATTCTTATTCATCCTTGGCGCATACAGCGCGTTCTCGATCTCAATGTCATGTTTGCTACCGTCGAACAAAGTGACTCTTTCCACGTTAGGACCCACGCCCTTAATTTCAGCTTTGATACCATTGCCCACCTTCATCATTTTCTTTAAGCGTGGTAAATGTTGCCTTTCTGCTGCAGCAATGACTCAGTACAAGTATGCCGCATTGCTAATCAGAAATCCCAGGTCAGTGTCATGAGCTTCATTCAGCTCCATTTCAAACTCCATGTCAATATCCGGTGATATAGCTTTATAGTGTCTTAAAATATGACAATCCTGCATTCTCACCCGTCTTCACTCCTCTCACCGTCGAAAGTGTCCTTCTTAACTTGTGCATCACGGCTCATTAGAATTCGACTAGTCGACAGGTCTTCAAGACGACGTTTTATGATGCTCTGAATATCCCAAAATCGGCACAAAACGGCTTTTGCGTTCAGCTTTGAGCACTTTTCTTTTGGAGCGTGCACGTTCGCGTGACAGCCAAAAAGCTCGGAATAAGCCAACAGCGATCTCTTCGTTGTCTGAAGTTCGATTGGTGATTTTCCATGGTCGATAGCACGCGATAAGCACCGATGACGTAGAAAAATGTCTGTCATTACTGCTTCAACCCAACAGAGTTTTGCAAGGCCGGCGCGTTCCAGCACACTCCACAAGCGTCTGATTCACACGCTTAAAATTATATTCGTCTGTGGTGTGTTAAGCGGCGTATACTTGCGAACAATACCTTGACCAGAATAGAATTGGCCATTTTTCGGACGCATTCTGGCCATTGTTGTCGCAACGAAGAAATTTAAGTGCTTGCCAGTCTGCTTCTCTGCGAACGCAACAAAATTGTCGAACTAGTCCATGACTTCTGACTTACTATTGATCAAGTAAACGACGCATTATCGGGACTTGTCGTCAATAAATGTCACGAAATAACGCTTGCCACCTGAAAGTCGAGGCCATATACATTGCTGTGTATGACCTCTAGAAGACCTACTTGCCCGCTCCGTCGATGTCGATTAAAAGTGTACCCGAGTTTTTTTTTCAGGCGCGCAGTCATTACAAATATTTAACTTGTTACGGACGCAATGTCGATTGAAATAGCAAAATTCTTCTTAACGATGGCACTCAGCCCGTCATGACCGATTTGTCCAAGTCGTAGGGGCCACAACTTCACGATGGTTTTCGCATTGCGAGCCGAAGCTTGGCCACAGCGGCTTTCCCTCGAAGTACTGGCGTCATGTGCAGCCTGTGGAGTCTTTTTATTACGCCTTCACCGATCTTCCACTTAACGCCTTTTGTCTCTGCGAAGCACCCTTCCTTGTCGAATACAACACTAACGTCCTTCGTAAAGTAACCGACAGAAAAGATTTTTTGCGACAACTTCGAAATGTGCCAAACGTTCGTTAGCACACATTTCTTCACCCCATGCGAAGTCTACATTGACATGACGATGTCCCTGCTGCCGTTAGCTTGGACTACACTTTCGTCCACAAGATAGACGTCGATTGGGGAGAAGATCTTGTAGTTTCGCATGAACTTCTTCGAACTTATGTGCTGCGTAGCTCCCGAGTCGACCAGCCATTCATTATTCAGCTTGGCAGAGCCGCTGCTACCACAAACCGAGAAAAGATAGTCGCCAGAATCTTTAATCTGTGCGACGTTGTACGCTTCAACCGATATTGATCCGCGTCATTCTGGACTCGCGAAGGGCAATTCGCGATCTTGTGTCCTTATTTGCCGCAAATTGAAGCACGCACCAATTTTCTTCACCGGCCGTCCTTTGCGCTTGGCATCCTTCATCTTGAATGCTTAACTAGATGCAGCTCCGTTGCCTCCCTGCTCCTTGCGCTTCATGACCTCGTGTAGGAGTCGAAGCGTCAACTGCTCCCAAGCCAACGTGTCTGCACGAGTTATTCCAATGCTTTGATGAGAAACTGAAATGAGTCACTAAAACTCCCAAGAACCGCGATAACCAAGTCGTCATGCTCACCGGGGCACCCACCTTCGCTAGCGTTTTGAGCTTGTTGGTGTGCTCCACCATCTTACCTTCTTGTAAAGATTTGCAAAGTAAGTGATGAATTCACTTGCCTCCTTAGATCGCAAAGCTTAAAGCGGTATTTTCTGTCTCGCTAGTCGACATAGATACGCTCGACTATTTTTTTGTCTTCCAGCTAACGGGAGCACCGTTATATAAAAGCGTTGTCAGAGGATGGATTGCGGTCGGAATTGTTGCCAGCCCAGTCTTCATCCGAGTAGACACGAAAGTAGAATATTGTCAATCTAAAAAGAATACCATAAGGCTTAGTTCCTTGCAAGTAGCGAAGTATGCGCTTATTGCAGCCCCGTGCTCGACTTGCATATATTCCGTGAAACTCACACATAGCCAACTGCAAATGCAAATTCCGGCCGCGTTGCAGCCATAAGGTACCCACAGCATGATAGTTCCTCGTTCGGGCATCGCTTGCATGAGTATTGAGCTGATATCCGCTAAGCTTATCACTGCCTTGCAATTATCAGTGCCAAAACGTTTCATATGTCATCAATGTATCGCCGTTGACAAATCGTCACGCTGCCATCGTTATTATTTACAAGCTCGATGCCCAACACAAATGTAACTTTCTAGTGTCGATCATTTTGAAGCATCTTTTCAAGTCGGTCATCGTACGCAAACTCTTAGTGGCTATCACATTATCGGCGTATACCAGCAGCAGCACGCAATGTCATTCAATAATTTTTGATGTAGAGGCATGGGTCGAGGCCGAAACTTGAAGGCTTATCGAGCATACAACTCGTCAAAAGTCCTGTTCCACACACATGAAGCTTGTATAAGGCCTAAAATTGTCCTGGTCAGCTCAAGACAATTAAAGTCTTTGTCAAGCACAACCCCGTCTAGTACGACACAGTACACAACTTCTGCCATAACTCCATAAAGAAAGGCTGTCACCACAACCAACTGATCAAGTGGGCAGCTAAAGTAGTTGGTCGAATCAATCACCATGCGCAACGTCCAATACTAACACAGGCGAAAACGCCTTCGTTTAGCACCTTTTTGCTTATATTCCTTAGCTACAAGACGAGCCTTGTACTTTTCAATGAAGCCGTCGGCTTTACGCTTGATCTTGAAACCCACTTGGTTCCAATAGCGTGCTGTCCTGCCAGCAACATTGCAGCTCGGAATACTTTACGATGCTGCACTGAATCTAGCCCATACCGAATTGCTTTGCGTTTCTGAAGCTGATCTGGTCAGATACTGCATCTTGGAGCGTAGTCGACTCCGACGGGTCTTTAGCTTCCACCGTAGTAGCACTTGCACGCTAAAATGTTAAAGGAGTTGAGTCCTTGGTGTCGTCCTCTCTAGCATGTCTCTTTGTAAATGCAGAGCGGGATCTCTGTGCGCGCTTGTTCATCGCTTAGCTCGTCGAGCAACAGATCACAGTTTCACAGCTCGTGCAATAGACCAATGAAACAGCTAAACGCGCTATACGAACGATTGTGACGACTAGGCGCAGTATGCTACGTCACGCTAAGCTAGACAAGTGCTTTTGAGGCAAAGCTGCCATGACTGCAATTAACGTCAAGAACCGTCTCTATCGCCCAAGATTCAGAACAAGACTCCATTTAAGATTGTTTACAAGTCCGAGCCAAGTGTCAAGCATACGCGCGCATTCGGCTGTCGAGTCTATGTATTGAATCCAAAGGAATGAGATTCTGGTAAGACCCCTAGTCTCGAGTTGATGTGTTCATGAATACCGAATGTACGTTATAGAAGCACCGAATGTTGTGATCAGTCACGTTTGGCGACAGCGGTCAGCTTCTTTGACGGCATTGAAGAAGCCAACCTCGATTTCAACTCGCTCGAGATAAGTGACGATGATTTAACGCAAACGATGGACTCCAAACAGACAGGAAAGCCCATGAATCGATCAAGCATCTAAACTTATCGTCAGAAGTGTAAAGGCCTAAGTTCGTGAAGTTGGAGTGAATGACACTTACTCCAGGAGGCACGGGCGCTCATTGCCCTCATTTTCATAGAAAGCCTTAAGCGAATTGTTAGCAAAATTCACAATTTCCGTCGTGCCGCACAATTTGACTATCTTGCTAAATTGTGGTATACATTCCATACATATGCCTTGATAAACTCCTCACTGTCCGACTTGGCACGCAAATGAAGCCCCCAAACATCCGCTGGTCTCATCCACAATTAACAGCAAATATTGCTCCCACCTAAGATTCCTCCTCCATCAGACCGCGGATGTCAAACAACAGTAGCTGAAACGAGGAATAACGGCGCTTGTTGCGGTTGCTTGAAAAATAATTTGGCTAATTTTTCCCAATTGACATCCGCGATACACGCTGGGTAGATTCGAAGTCGTTAATAAGTCAGCGTCCTTAAATACGCAGCTTGCAATCATTTTTCGTAGAATGTCGAGTGCAGCGTGACCCATTATCGGCTTCAAGAAGAATTTTGCAACTCGACTTTGCCGAATTGACCGAGCGCTGTTGTGATCGAAGCCAGTAGAGACAGTCTACTTGATCATCAGTCGTCACACTTGATTTGAATTCTTTCGCGCGATATGCATGAGAGCTCCGTCGAGCACCACTTGAAATCGACCACTTTTATTGATCCGTAGGACAGAAAGTAGGTTCTTGTTCAACTTATGAACTTACAATCTCACACTCGCTTATGTCACCATTAGGTAGATTTACTTGCTCGACAATTGTTTCCACACCGTTGATTGCAGTCTTGTTGTCAGCCACCTTCATCTTGCTCACAAAGTGGCGTAAAGCTGGACTTGTCGTAACAAATGTGAGGAGTGGCGCCGCTGTCAATGGCCTACATCCTGGTATACCCTTGCCCGTCGATACACCGCATTCAGCCAAGAAGCAAATGCGACCTGATCGTAGTCGTAGTCTTCATTATGGCCCCACTGCACAGTGCTGGCTCCGCGTCCACTATTTTGTCCACCGCGTCGAGCTCCTCGATCGTCGTCCTTTCGCTTGGACCAGCATCGCCCAACCGCATTCCCCACTTTTTCACAATGTATGCACTGGCGGTATTCTTGCTCGGCACTAGATGCTTTTGCCGCGTTTTAGTCTACATCGCTGTAATCCTTTCACCTTGTCGCTTAATAGGCTCGTTAGTATGCACCTTCACAACATATTGTTAAAGGTAATGTTGCAACTCTGAAAATACATGTGCACAAGTAGAAAAGGATAGGTTTATTTGCATAGTTGATTGAATTCTACGCACAAGTAAATATAGTGTTGGTTTAGATCACATTGTAGCTCAGTCGACAAGCTGTAGCACATCATACCGGCAGCACTGACCGAGAGGTCACAGGTTTGATCTCCGTCAATCTTCGTAAGTGCAAGTTTGTAATAACTGACGTTTGGGGTTCATCAGTGCTATCCTGCCAGATGGTGCCGTCCTCATTTGTGCCGTGTACACAACAGAAAGAAAGAATGTGATTACAAACCAAAGATCGTTAGGAACGAACGGCCAGAAAATTTTCGTAGGAATGAATTGACGTGAGATCAATTCACTCACAAATAACACACTCAATCAATAACCTCACTGTTGGTTTTACAGTCTCGGCAATAATTAATTACTCCACATGCATAGATCGTCTTTAGGCTGCCGCTTCGACATTCACGAGATAACACTGCCATTCGAAGAAGACGTATTTAGTCGTCGAGCGTCGCGTATTTTTATCGCCAGCCCAATTGACAATAAGCTCTCCCTTGCTGGCGCCGACGAATATGATCCCAATGGCTTGAGTGGTCTTCGGATTCTGAAAATCCCTTGGCTACAATCCAGTGTGGCATATCATAATGTTCGCAGAACTTGGCCACCTCACCCACAGCGTGTGCAAAGTCCGGGTGAGTGCACGTTGCTACATATATGAGCGCTCCCACTAGTTCCCGATACGGAAACTTGAATACAATTGGTTTCTAGTCCGTCCACGAGCTTCAAGTTACTGTCTGCTGAAGTGTGTACTTCCTTGCGGTTCTGGATGCCAAACTTGTCTGAAAGTCGCTTGATATACGCGCGCTGGTTTATCGTGATCACCTTGCGGCTTCTACCGCGATGGATATCGATTTCAAAATAGTACTTAAGCTCCCTAAGTTCCTTGATGCTGAATACTTGCTTCAATGCGCACTTGATTGTTTCGATATGCTCTGCGGATTCGCTGAAAACCAGCAAGTCGTCTACATATTTGACAAAGATGCTGTGTTCCACCGTTGACTTCGGACGCACACGCATGGGTCTACCGCAGAGCGTTCAAAGCCTGGGTCCTTCAAGTGCTGTATCAGCTTGTTATTTCACTAACGTGCAGCTTTCTTGGTTCCATGCGATACTTTTCGAGGAAGATACTTTTGAGCAGAATTGTCTAAGATTTCGAAGCCGTCCGGCTGATCCATGTTAATTCCTTTTTCGACTTCACCGTAAAGAAATACTGTATCTACATCAACAAATTCTGCTTCGAGACCCTCAAATTGCGGCAGTTGCTAGTGCAGTATTTATGTACTCCTTTTTAGCCACTAGAGCGAACGTGTCTTTGTGATCAATGCCGGATCGTTGTGCGAAACCCCTTGGCCATGAGCCGAGCCTTGAACTTGATAATAGATCAATTCGGGTGCATTTAATTCGAACAACCACTTGCACCCGATAGCTTTCTGTCCTTGTGGCGCACACAGGAGCTCCCACGTCTTGTGTTTCTCCAATGATTTTATTTCGCTCTTCATGCTATAAACCACTCATCCCTGTATTTGCTAGTCATAACCTCATGCTGCGACGTTGCCTGCTCACCGTCATTGTTCTCGGTGTTGAGGCAGTATAGCGTTCGTAACGTCTCCAAAGTCATATAGGCTAAAAACTTGGTTTGGAAAATCCCGCTTCTTGCATACTGGATGCGCCATACATTCTTCCTCACTATCTCTACCTATGGTTGTTGAAGCCCGCGTATATACGTAACCCGTTGGCCCTTCTTGCCTTTCATGTGTGTAGCGTGGTGTTCGAGGTTCCAATGTTTGCAACGTTTCACCACTTTGGCTGTCTCTCTCCACCGAGTCAATTAAGTCTAGAATACCCTCTGTTTAGCTCGCTTCGTGGTTCCTTGTTGCATGCTCATCAGAAGTCACACTTCGCGAAATTATGATTGACCCATCGCTTGTATCACAAAGCCGGTATGCCTTGTGCTCTTTGGGCATCCGAGAAGGTAGATCTTGACGCCAGAATTGTCTAGCTTCTTGCGCTATCCTTCGTAATGTGCGCAGAGCATAAGTCTCCAAACACGCGTATGTGCTCCATATGTGGCTTCCTCTCATAAAATACATCTAAAAAGGACTGGAGGTCTTGTTGGGCAAGTTCGACGAGATGTTTCTGATGCCTGCTACCGTCATCACTGCCTCGCACCAATAGCTCTTGTCCAGACCGCTGTCCTTAAGCATGCATCTTGTCATCTCGACCAGGTCCTGTTCAAACGCTACCGCCATGCCATTTTGCTGTGGCACGGTTTATTTCTGCTTTATCCCGCGTCTGCAACAAATAACTACCATGCGATTGTTTTGATAATCACCACCATTGTCACTGCGCCGCACCTTGATCATCGTGCTTGCTTGCGGTCATTTCACTTCCTTGCATAATTTTATTGAACGATTGGGGCACTTCGCTCTTCACGCGCATGAGATAGATCGCAACAAACCGGCTTTTCATCATAATAAAAGTCACGATATATTTGATACCGGACTTCGATGCCGGACTGATCGGTCCAATAACTCGGAGCAGACGATGCGATCCGAGCGTGCAATCTCACTAGCTTTTACGCGTGAAAGATATTCTTAACTTACTCGGCTGTTGCACACACCTTCTGCCTCAGCTGCAGCACCGTTGCTTCGGCCATCTTTAATCATATCATTTACAAATTCGTTGAGATAAGTGGCCAGACGTCTGTGCCACACTCCAAATTCTCCAGTTGCGACGTGCCATTCTTCTATGCATCTCTTCGCGCCTGTCCACACAGGCTTTTCATTGAGCTTCACGATACACTTGTTTTAAGTAATCTCGATGGACACGCCACGCACAGTCGCGGCTATCACGGAAACAAATTCTTTTATTCACAAAATGCGTATTCTCCAAGCGTGCGATTGTTCATGCTCGACCGGCCCTTACGCGTAGTGCCACAGTTCCGTGGCAAAGAACCTTCAGCTGTGCAATTTTCTTTGCACTGATACACCCTGCGAATTTTCTGTCGACTTGTATTCCACGAACGATCCGCGGTCTTTACACATATTAGTCGAAGCCCCGCCATCAATAACTCATGCACCGCTTGAAACCGCCTCCGCTGTAGAAATGCAACGCTTGTTTGCTCGTCGTCACTCGACTTGTCTCGTCTCTTAGCGTGGCAGTCTCGCGCGTAGTGGCCCATTCTGTCACAATTAAAGTACGTTCCAGACAGTGCCTTGCTCCTACAACGGCGCTGTTTTTGTACCGTTGCCTCTGGTAGTACTTACTGCTTGTTGGCGGAGCCGTAGCTTTCTCGATGCGCATCGAATCCTTCTGACGCTGTTTTTCAGCAAACAATTTGCTTACAAGGTCCCCGAAACCAAATGACGCGATAGATTTTCGAAACGCTAAATAAGACTCGTAGCTAGCGGGCAAACTTCGCTGCATCGTCGCGCAAATTGTTGATATACTTTATTAAATGAGCTTGAAGATGGGCTTACCGTCGGGATTGCAAACCGAAAAGTGAGCTGTATCTGAGCTTATGTCTTTTTCTTTCTACTGTGTGTACTTTCATTGCTTGATGACCATTCAATCCAGCTCACCAATCATTGGCTGTAGCGACGCACCCCTTTTCCTGTAATGTGGACCAAACATAAAAACGGGAGACGTCACTGTCTGGCATGACAGTGCTGGTGAATCCCAAGCACCAGACCCGAAGTTCAACTTCTGTATTTGCTGGGGTTGAATTTGTGACGTGTGGGATGGCACTGCCATGCCTTCCCCACTGAGCTACAGCGTATGACTTGTAGCACACACTATCGCCTTTTGTTGCGTACCATACGACCCTAACCCTCATGCATATATATATAATCCCTACACACGCATATGCATAAAGCGGAATACTTTCGATGAACACATCAATCTACAACACTCTCCCTTGATATGCACCCAAAGTATATGCCCTTATGCCGCCATGCCGAGTCCCATGATGAACTTGGTGTGCTTGTCTCTTGAAAGAGCCTTGGTCAACCCGTCCACGAACATTTCTTCCGTCAGCGTGTGCTCCAGCGCAAATACCGCATTTGTCACCTTCTCACGCAAGACATGAAACTTGATGTCGATGTGATTCGTGCGCGTATGGTAGACAGGATTCTTGCAGCGCAAAAACCCTTGATTTTCTTAAAAAACCTCGTTGCCGGATCAATCTTGGACTCCAAGTCCTTTTTTATTTGTAGCGCTGTAAAAACTCATATACTCTGCTTCGTGCTTGATGTCGCAGCGATCGGCTGGTGCTTGGAGTTCCATGAGATCGCGCCACCATTCAGGAAGAGCACGTATCCTGTCGTTGAACGTCGCGTGTCTAGGTCGCCTGCCAGTTTGCATCCGTAAATTCAATGAACTTTTCCCTGTTGACGCCGCTAAGCACAATGCTGATACCTTTAGTTGTCTTCAAGTGCTAGAGAATTCGCTTGGCCGCCGCCCAGTGCGACTTCCTGTAGCACTCATCGAGCTTGGAATTTCGCTAACGGCATGCGCGATGTCTAGTCGTGTACAAGTCACTACGTACATCAATGCACCCACCAGCTTGCAATACGGAAACTTTGCTGCAAAATGCTTCCTCTTCGGGCACCTTCGCTAGTTTTGAGCTGCTGTCCGCTGATGTGCACGTCCGTGCAATTCTCGATACTGAACTTTCCGAGAGTCATTGGATGTATGTCTGCTGATTCATCTTGAGCACGTTTCGTCTGATTTAGCTTGCTGTTCACTGCCGCGCCGCTTGCTTGGTCCCGTATGGCGCTCTTTCTGCAGCAAACAGTTCGTCGTCGGACGTCATTAATCTTCAAAGCGTTTGGGTTGGCCCATATAGATCTCCTAATTAACTTCATCATGCAGGAATGCGGTATCAATGTCAAAGTTTTTGCCTCCAAGTCTTCAGCTGCAGCGATTGCCAACACCGCATTAACAACTCTTGCGTGCCACTTGTGCAAAAGCGTCGCCAAAGTGCGATAAGTTGTCGGTACGCCTTGTGATCCTTTGCGTAGCCAAAAAAAAAACACTACGAGCCCGAATCGTTCGTTTCTTCCTCATTGCGTGCGCGTAGCATTGCGAATCAATCCTCGCATATGCTCGATGCGCGGCTTTCGCTTGAATAGCATTTCGTTCGGACTTGACTTCTTGTACGACGAGATTGGCACAAAATTCCAAATGTCTGCCGCTTCATTATATGCTTCGCACCAGTAAGACTTGTCGAGACCGCTGTCCTTATGCATTCAGCGCGTCGCCTCCACCAGAGTTCGATTCATGTGCTTTACCATGCCGATCTAGACAGAATTCAACGAAATCGTGAAATTTTGCTTAATAAACTTATCCTTGCAGAAGCTGTCCATTGCCGCGTACTCGCCACCATTGTCACTTCAAATTACTTTGATCTTAGTATTAGACGCTATCTTGGTCTCCCGATAAAACCTTGTGAATGCACTCACGACTTCACTCTTCTTTCGCAACGCGTAAGCTGTTACGTACCAGCTCTTCATTATGATGAAGCTCACTTTCGAACGTCGATGTGCTTGGCGCGTTTGTGGAACTCAGGTTGTTTTTGCCAACGCAGTCGCACCTTCATTAGCTTAGTACACCTTCACAGGTTTTTCGCTTTAGTCTGCACCAAGTTCATGTATGAAAGCCTTGAGCCAAACTCCCTCTCGAGTAACTTCTGAGTGTGCCATGTACTCAGCTTCAGTAGACGATATTGCAATCTTACGCTGTTTCTTGCTGCGCCAACTGGTGCACTCTTTGTTCAGTACAAAAACGCCCCCTAGTAATTCGTCTTATCTCGATGTCACTTGCCCAGGCAGCATCTGAGTAGCCTACCAATTCACACAACCGGATCCTGAAAAAACGAAGTCTATGTGTCAGAGTCGCTTGCAAGTACCGAAACGCACGCGTAAGGGCTTGCCAATGAGCCGGGCAAGGATCAGCGGCATACTGACTTAGAGTTCCAAAGGCGGCAGCAAGGTTCCGGCGAAAACCAACCGTGAAGTACATTTCAGCACCAACAGCACTGCGATACGGAACATATTTCATCCTCTCGTGATAGTTGCAGCCATTTTCACACATAGCCTGGGTCAACTTTAATTCAGTGTCTTGAGACATTCTTAAAGGCTTGCAATCCTGCAAGTCGCACTTAGTTAAAATTGATTGTAGAAATTGGTATGTCGCATTGACACATCACCAGACTCGTCATTTCGCTCGATTTGCATTCCGATACGAAACTTCAGCTCATCGATCGGACATTCAAGCCGCTCACTCAAAGCACGCTTTGTCGCCTCGCGTAACGTCATTTGATCGTCGGCGTAGATTTCCACGAATATCATAGCCATTTCATCTTGCTTGACGTGCACGCAATGGAATTTTTCGCACTTGGTAAATTCAGTCTTGCGCATGAACTCGTCAACTATCAGGCTCCACATTCGAGGAGACTGCAGCCAAATTCGACGACTGCAGTATAGGAAATTAATTACGCAATGTTCGTATGGGAAGTATTTAGTATGGGAAATTAAATACTGCTTAAGTCCGTAAAGTGCACGCTTGAGCTTGCATACACGATCCGTATTCTTGGAGCTAACAAAACCTTCAGGTTGCTTCATGTAGATTTCTCTCACCAGTAGACCATTAAGAAACGCTGTCTTGGCGTCCAGCTGATGTACAACTAGACCATGCTGGGTCGCTATACTCAGAAATATTTGGATTGATGTAAACTTGTCCATCGGTGCGAATGCCTCGTCAAAGTCCACTGCGTACTTCTGCAGAAACCTTTTGCAACGAGGCGTAGCTTATATCGCTTGATTAGTCCTATAGCAATTTCTTTTACCTTGAATACCCACTTGCTGCTTCAAGCTTTTCAGCCGCGAGGTAGGACCACAAGTCCCAAGTTTCTTGGTCTGCGATTCAAACTCAGATGCGCATGCTTCTTTTCACTTGCTGGCATCGCTGGGTCCCATTGCTGAAATAAGCGATGTCGGCACTCCTCCCATTGAATTCACAGCGTCGGCATAGGCTATTTCTTCTTCCTCGATCGACGTAAGCAGAGCTGACATGTCTTCAAGAGGCAATTGCTGACCTTAAGCCGGTCGTGGCGTCGCCTCTCTTGTGCGAATGATACGTCTGCTTCATTTGGTCGAGACAAGTATTCAAGCGATTGAAATCTCAGATAGCGCATAGATCCTGGAACAAAGTTCGCATTCGGCTCAGTTGCTCTTGTGATGCTAGAGATTCGGACGACTCTTCTTGTATATCTTCGTCACTTTTTACACCGTCAGTCACCGCAATTGCGCTGTAAAATTCGTTTGACCTGTCAGAAGATTGTCCGTGCTTCCCGCTGCCGAAAGTGTTCTCCATAGACTAGCATCGCGACTTACGATAATCCGGTCTGTTGATCGTTGCTTGAACCGATACGCTTTTTCGTGCTCCGAAAATCCAAGAAAACGGCATTGGCTTGCTTGTGGGTCCAATATTGAGCGCTTCGCCTTTGGGACGTGCACATACGCATAACATCCAAATACCTTGACATTTTTGAGTATCAGCATCTTCTTCGTCCTTGTATGAAGCTTTAAAGGAGCGTTGAGCACGAGTTGGTGGACGATTACGGAGAGAGAATGCTGTCATAAATATTTCACCCCAATACTCCTTAGTCAGGCCAGCATATTCAACCATGCACCGTGCACATTCAATCAATGTGCGATTCATCCTTTCGTTCACGCCGTTGATTCAGGAGCATACGGGGGTATGAATTTCTGGACAATGCCACGTTTGGCGCAATCTGGCAAACTTAGCTGACTTGAACTCGCCGCCGCTGTCACTGCGAAGCACCTCGACGGAACTGCCGGCCATGTTCTCCACAAACTTTACGAAGATTTTGAGCGATCCGTCAAGGTAGATTGGAACTTGACACGAGTTCGCTTTTTCAGCGCACAGCCTCCGCAAAACTTCCACTGCTTGACTGACCCAATGTCGACACCGGTTGCGAGATTGTTTCTAACAATGGCGTCTAGTCCGCCATAACACCAATGTGTCCAAAACTGAGATGTTAAACAAACGATTTCAATTAGTGCCGAATTCTGAGGCTCGCATGCCATGTTCCCCGTCTCGACTGGTACCGGCGTCATGCTTTGTTGAAACAAACCCTTTTCAGCGCGACTCCCGATTGCCCAAGCATCTTGTTTAAGCTATACTGAGCACCACTTATTGTCGAATGTCACTGGAGCGACGTCCTTGGTGAATCGATCGACAAAAAAATGCGACTGAGCTTGGAATATGCCAACCCCCTTTAGCACATCCTTTTTCATTCCACTTGGAATATTCATGGCCATCACAATGTCACCAACGCCAATCGCTTGGACAATACCGTCGCTCGCGAGATGTACACTACCAGGGTCGATCTTCTTGTAGCTTTTCATAAACATCTTGGAGTGGAACATATGTTGAGTTGCACCCGAGTCAATCGGCCATATCGACAAATCTTGAGCTTCCCCAAAAGATCACAGATATTTGTTTGAATCTTAATCTCGCACAACATTGCTCGCTGAAATCGGTCGAAAGTTGCTGTTGTTGTCTTGATTTCGCGAGGGACACTCCGCAATCCAATGAACCATCTTGCCGCAGTAGTTGCACGCACTAGTTTTCTTTGCTGACCGTCCATTGCGCTTCTTGTCACTCATCATGAACGCATGGCCAACCGTGGCTTCATCTCCGTCTTGCTCCTTGTGCTTCATATCAGTGAATTAGTCGAGACGTCGCAAGCTCCCATGTCAGCGTGTCGGAACGCGATTCGAACGCCGTAAAAAGGAACTGATTTGACGCGCTCATGCTCTTTACAAGCGTGTACACCAAGTCATCATCACTGACCGGAGCGCCAACCGCGTCGAGTTGTTCCGCCAGTGTATTGGGCTCGTTGGTATACGCGAGCACATCATCACCTCCCTCCTTCATAGCTGTGAGCAAGCGCCGACGAAAAAAGAGCTTATTGATGAGGCTTTTCTTCTCGAACTGGTCTTCAAGCTTTGATATGCATTAATTGCCCACTAGCTGAACGAACCAACGGCAACTGCGAGTCTATCATGAAAAGCATGTCACAGTGATCGCCTTGCGGGATTTCCGCTTGCACGTTGCTTGGTCCAGCGCCGTCAGGCAGTCCTCAAACTTTGGGTCCCTGCAGACGATGTACGCTCTTCGAGCACCATCTGTATCTTGAACTTTCAGGCATGGAAGTTGGTTTCGTCAGATTTGTTGTCCGGGTCGTTCAAGATTTTCCATGGCGATCAAGGCAAAGTTGATGGCAGCGAAGGCATAGTTGGGAAGATAGACATAACCTGAAGTGTAATGGGGCACACATCGGTTGGTTGAAGAACCGTTGTTGTAGTACATTTACTTAATGGGTAAAATACCATTTTATCTAATTTTAGATAGTTAGTTACTTAAATCCCATTTATTATGGGTAACAAATGTGGTCGCCGCCAGATATAAATCTGGCGGCCGATTCTTTTTTAAATTAGCTAGGGTAAGGTTTTTAGATTTAAATAAATTAAATAAAGTGCAGTTCACTTTTTGATCTTAAAGCGTTAAGTGTCTTCCTAAGGCTTGCGCATTGATCTGTAATAGATAGAAGCCTTTCTAAAATATATCCTCTTGGGCACTAGTTGCCACTTGGTTCTATGAACCCCTGAATCCCTTGAACTAGGATTCCTTAAGCATTTATAGCTTGTACAACTCCCTGAGTTGTTGAACCCATTAGTTCAACAGAACTAAGTGACTCTCTGAGTCTGAAGTCTTCCTCTGACTTTAGGAGCGAGGTAGCTCCGCTTCATGAAGAGAAAATGTACTTGGGTAGTAGGATGCAAATGGCAAAGAACATATTAATGTTCCTTAGTTTGTAATCTCTATTATTACCTGTAAGTCAATCATTTACTAGGAAGCTTATAGAATCTTCTCCAAACTTTCAAAATGTCATCCCAATGACGTCATACCCGCCGTCGGAAAACCACCTTCGGTCAATCGCTTACCAATAAGTATACCGGTATACCCACCACTAGTACTTACCGGTACTTTCATGAAATGGATCGATCCACTCTCTCACCATCACTAAGTCGGCTACGCTGTTGCTTGAGACGTTTTTGAACTTCATTCCCACTCGACTCGACAGCGATTAGACCTTGTATGCCTAGCTAGCGCTGAACTAAATTGCAGCAATCGGCTTGGTCATAAGATTTGCTAATATTTCGAGTGTCGGGTAGTACTCGAATACTAAATGACCATCTTCGACCTTATATGATCAAAATGGTATCGAATGTTAATGTGCTTCGTGCGTTTGTGGATTTCGGGTTTTTTGGCCAACGCAATCGCACCTTGCGTAGCTTAGTACACCTTCACAGGTTTTTCGCTTAGTCTGCGCCAAGTTCATGTATGAAAGCCTTGAGCCAAACTCCCTCTTGAGTAACTTCTGAGTGTGCCATGTACTCAGCTTCAGTAGACGATAGTGTAATCGTACGATGTTTCTTGCTGCGCCAACTGGTGCACTCTTTGTTCAGTACAAAAATGCCCCCTAAAAATTCGTCTTATCTCGATGTCACCTGCCCAGGAGGCATCTGAGTAGCCTACCAATTCGCCACAACCGAATCCTGGAAAACGAAGTCCAAGTGTCGGAGTCGCTTGCAACTACCGAAACGCACGCTTAAAGGCTTGCTAATGAGCCGGGCAAGGATCAGCGGCATACTGACTTAGAGTTCCAAAGGCGGCAGCAAGGTTCCGGCGAAAACCAACCGTGAAGTACATTTAAGCACCAACAGCACTGCAATACAGAACATGTTTCATCCTCTCGTGGTGGTTGCAGCCGTCTTCACATATAGCCTTGGTCAGCTTTTATTCAATGTCTTGAGACGCTCTTACAGGCTTGCAATCTTGCATGCCGTACTTAGTTAAAATTGACTGCAGAAACTCGGTTTGTCGCATTGACACATCGCCAGACTAGTCATTTCACTCAACTTGCATTTCGAGACAAAACTTCAGCTCACCTAAGTCGGACATCTCAAACCGATCACTCAAATCACGCTTTGTCATCTCGAGTAACGCCATAGTAGATTAATACGGATATCATGGCCATTTTATCGTGCTTGGCGCACACACAGTGGTCCATTTCGCACTCGATGAATCCAGTTTCTTCTTCTCGAAATGCCCTTCAAGACGCGACCATGCATCATGTGCACCGTTTGCCGACTAAACTTAAGGCAGTTGCGAATCTTCCATCGCAAGACAGATCGCCGCCATGGCCTAGCGCAACTTATGCTTGTAGATCGCCTGGTCCATCGAGTTCGACAGATGTTTAGGCTTCCCCCCCCCCCCCCCCCCCCGCTCACCACATCCCAGAGGTCTCGCTCCACCAGAGCCAAATCCAGATCATCCCGCTGGGAGTGCTCACTGCTGTGTATGGGATGCCCCGTTTACGCATAAGGAGCTGATAAAATCCATCCATCAGATCCATAGACGAAAAGAGTGTATACCATCTATGGCTACGTCTTTTCTAGGTATCGGCGTTTGAGCCGGTACCCAGTAGGTGCGGGGCGCCCTACTGGGGAAGACCTAGGCTTTGTCGAACCTCTAGGAGGTGAGAGTAAACAGAAACTAGCCCCAATTAGCTCGGTGCTGATGGAACGGGGCGAGAGTACAAGCGGCTTGTTAGTCGCTCAAGCGACTGTAAAGGGCTTTGATAAGCAGTGGTCAATTTTAGTTGACTCAGGAGCGTCTTGCAATTATGCTCGACGCCTTTCCCTTGAAGAAAGCTCACAATACGTTGAGGAGCTTAACGCGCATAAAGGTGACACAATCACTGTTCGCTTAGCGACTCCAGTCGAGCGTGTCGCTGTCGATCAGCGAGACAGAATACTTGCCTTAAGCTTAGCGGTCAAAGTAGGCAAGTGAATCCATCACTTACTTTGTGAGATTTTGGATTCGGACATCTCAAACCGCTCACTCAAAGCACGCTTTGTCGCCTCGAGTTTTGCCATATTGCTGCACGCGAGTATTAAATCGCCGACGTAGACCACCACGAATACTATGGCCATTTCATCACGCTTGACGTACTGAATCCACCGCGCACGCATAGTCCTTTTCTTCTTTCTTAATCGGCGTAAGCACAGTTGACATGTCTTCAAGAGATCTTTACTGACCTTAAGCCGATCCTGACTTCGCCTCGCTTGTGCGACTGATACGCTTAATGCGTTTAGCACTTGGTGGTCGAGAGAAGTTTTTAAGCGATTGAGTCCTGACATAGCGCTTAGATCCTGAATAAAGTCCGTATTCGGCTGCTCAGACTCTTGCGTTTAGTCTTGTGATGGTGAAGCTTCAAACGACTCTTTTTGCATATCTTCGTCGTTCTCTTCACTGACAGTCATCGCAATTTCGCTGTGGAATTCGGTGGCCATGTCAGAAGCTTGTCCAAGTTTCATGCTGTCAGAAGTGTTCGTCATGAACTTAGCATCGCGACTAACGATAATCCTGCCCGTTGATAGTTGCTCGAATCGATACGCTTTCTCGTGCTTCGAATATTCAAAGCACAGACTTGCTTGAGCGTCTAATTTGGAGCGCTTTTCCTTTGGGACGTGCACATACGCATGACAGCCAATATCTTGACATCGGCTTTTTCGTCGTCCTTTCCTCATGTGGAGTCTTAAGCAATCCATGAGCACGAGTTGGCAGAGGATTACGAAGAAAATCTGCTGTCTTAATTGTTTGGCTTCAGTTTCCTTCGCCAAATTAGTGCACACTCAACAAGGGTGCGGTTCATCCTTTCGGCTACACCGTTCAGGAGTATACGGGGGCGTGTCTTTTCGGTCAATCCCACGATCGGTGTAGAATTTGTATAAATGAGCAAGCAATGCGAAGCGAGAAGAAGCGAACAGCAGCGAGGGTATAAGGGTCTACACGAAGGGTAAACCGGAGTGAAGATACTTGAGCGGGAGAAGGAATATTCAAAAGTGAATGATTTATTGGGCTTACACTTCGACTTCTCGAAGCTACTCATTTCTACATTATGCATTTAGCTATACTATAATATAAGAAAATGCTATGTTTAACCGCGGTTCGGATTGGACCGGTTTGGGTTGTGTACATTACCTGAAACCCATAACCCTCAACACGGCCCATCAATGCAAACTCGCTTGAATGCCAAGTGCCGCTGTCATATCCTTGTGGCGTGGACCGTGTAGTGCCTTAGTCGAAATGTCCGCGAGCATAATCGAAGTCTCGCAATAGTCGACCTTGACTTCTCCCCGCTTTATCTCGTCACGAATGTGGTGGTACTTGCTGTCGATATTTTAAGCGCGGCCATGATTTACAGGAAATTTTGTCATCTTGATGCATGACTGATTGTCTTCTTAAATCACAAGTTTGGGTGTAGCATAACCGGCAGCTGTTAAAATCTCACAAAGCAAGCGATAAATCCATTTGCCTTCTTGAATTGCCAGACTAAGCGCAAAGTATTCCGCCTCGCTAGTGGAGAGTGAGACGCTTGAATAGTTCTTGCTGCCCCAACTTATGGGCGCACTAAATAACATGAACGTGTAGCCCGAAGTCGATTTGCGATCAGCAAGAACTCCAGCCCAGTCTGCATCAGAGTATCCACAAAAGCAATTTATCGCTTGGCTTGTAACAGATTTCATGCGTCTTGGTGCCTTGCAAATATCGAAAGACACGCTTAACTGCAAACCCAGTGTTCTTCTTGGGTATTCTCCATGAAGCGTGACACATATCCAACGGCGTGTGCAATGTCTGGGCGCGTTGCAGTCGTAAGGTGCATCAGTGCACCAACTGCTTCGCTAAATGGAGCGTCCACTTTGGTAACTGCATTACTTTGGAGCAGCGAGAACTTACATCAACCGGACTCACTGAGCTTTGCTTTCGTCCATGCCGAAACGTTTGAGAATATCGTCCACATAGCGACGCTGACACATAGCTAAGCTACCGTCTGGGTTTTCTATCAGCTCGATGCCGAGAACAAAGGCACACTTGCCACTGTCCGTCATCTCCAAGCGTGTCTTGAGGTCATTATTGGTACGTGTACCAATTCAGGCAAGCTGCCAGTAACCATCACATCGTCTGCGTAGTGCGAACACCCTTGATAGCCGCCATGTTACCGTCGGCTACTGACACGCCACCTTTATCACTCAATTGGATTAACGAGCTTTGCCTTGTCGTTGCATATGTGGTGCGTTGCTCCGCTGTCGACCGACCAGATCCCGGACATGTTCTTGCCCGTCGTCATTCCAAATTCCAGCGAAACAGCAAATACCAACCGATCGTAGTCGTAGGCTTCATCGTTGTTTCTCCGCTGGATTTTTTGGCCCCGCGTCCTCGGCCGTTGCCGCCGCGTCTTGAACCTCGATTCTCATCTTTGTGCTTGGTCTAGCACTTGTCAATAGTGTGCCCCAATTTTCCGCAGTACGTGCACTGACGAGATTCACGGTCGGTTTTGAGGGCTTTTGCTGAACTCTCAGACTTCACCGCCACCACTTTCTCGGCCTGCCGCTTGATATGCTCATTTGTAAGCACCTTTACCTTGCGAACGCAGCTCGGTATTGGTCATCTCCAGATAAAATACGACGTTTTCGTAGCTCTTGGTAATACTGCGAAGCAAGCACATAGCTACGTCTTCGTCCTCCATCTTGGCGCCGATGCTGTTGAGCTTGGAGCTGATGTTAAGAACTACATTGCAATGATGCAAGACGTTGTTGCCTTCCGCCATCTCCATACTGAAGAGTTGCCTCTTGAGGTAGATCCGGCCAGCCTCTGCGATCCGGCGTACGTCGGTTTTAGACGCGTCCACGCAACCCACGCTTCCTAGCAGTCATCAACCACATGATGGTAATCCGCATTTCATGTGGAGCAGCATAAGTCCAAAGGCAATGTTACTGGCTCTTGTGTAGTCATCCCTGGTCCATGTATCCGTGAAGCTTGGCGTCGTCTCACGAATCACCACATGCCACGTTGACTAGGTCAAGAACACACGACGTATGTAGCGGCTCCATGTTGCATAGTTGTCACCGTTGAACTTGTCAATGGAGACCTTGGTTGACATCTCGTTGACAGAAGACATGGTACTTGGGCTCATAACCTATTGAAATGAGCGAAGCGAAGCGAGAAGGAGCGAAGAACAGTGAGGGTGAAGGGTCTACACGAAGGGTAGACCAGAGTAAGTCACTTGAGTAGGAGAAGGAATCTTTAAAAGTGATTGATCTATCGGGGCTTACACTTCTACTTCTCGAAACCACTCATTTCTACATTGTGCATTTAACTATACTATAATATAAGGAAATGCTATGTTTAACCGCGGTTCGGATTGGACCGGTTTGGGCTGTGTACATTACCTGAATACCATAACCCTCAATAGAATTAGACGAACTTAGCCGACTTGTACTCGCCGCCGTTGTCACTTTGAAGCACTTTTATGGAACTGCCGGTCATTTTCTCCGCAAACATTACAAAGTGAACAAACCTGTTGTAGACTTCGCACTTGTTGCGCATAAGACACACTGCGAAGTGTCGAGACTTGTCGTCGGTGGAAGTAACAATATACTTCATCCTGCCGAAAGTGAAAGTCCTCATTGGTCCACACACATCGCTGTGAACAACTGCCAAAAGAGATCTTGAGCGATCCATTGAGGCAGACTGGAACTTGACACAAGTTTGCTTTTCCAGCGCACAGCCTCCGCAAAATTTCCACTGCTTGACGGACCCAATGTCGACACCAGTTGCGAGATTGTTTTTAACAATGACGTCTAGTCCGCCGTAACTATTGTCTTCAAGACGGAGATGCCAAAGAAGCGACTTCGAAATAGCGGAATTCTGAGGCTTGCATGTCTTATTAGTTCAAACAAACCCTCTCCAGCGTGAATGCCGATTGTCCAAACGCCTACTCTTAGCTGTACTGAGCAGCACTTGTTGCCGAAAGTAACGGGCGCGACGTCCTTGGTGTTACGACCGAAAGAAAAAAAATGTGACTGAGCTTGGAATATGCCATACTCCCTTGAGCACACCGTTTTTCATGCCGCTTGGAATATTCATGGGCATCACAATGTCATCAACGCTAATGAGGGTATGGGTTTCAGGTAAAGCACACTACCCAAACCGGTTCAATCCGAACAACCGGTTAGTTTTTCCGACGACCGATGGCGACTGTCCGACGACGGACATTCTAGAAGGCTCTAGAACTATAGGCTTAGAAGTAGCAGTTTTGATAAAGGAGCTTAATGTATCTACTTTTCAATCCGCCTCCTTCCCCAAAAGTGTCTTCGCTCCGGCTTATCCTTTGCCAAGACCCTTCGCTTCACTTTTCTTCGTTTCGCTTCTAACCTTAATAGGTTATAGGCCCAAGTACGATGTCTTCGGCACACAATGCCATGAACAAGATCTCCGTCAACAAATTCAACGGAAAAAACTACTCAACATGGAGCCGTTACTGCGTGGTGTATTCCTGACTAAGTCGACGTGGCATGTCGTGAGCCGTGTATCACCAACGTTTGCGGAACTTCGAGCTATGGAGGACTACAGCAATATCGCCTTCGGTCTGATCCTGCTCTATATGGATGCGGGCAATCATTACTTAATTGACGACTGCGGGGAAGCATGGGTTGCGTGGGCGCGCTTGAAGACGCTCTATAGTGGGTAGCAGAAGGCTGGTCGCGTCTACCCGAAGCGAGAGCTCTTCAGTATGGAGATGGCGAAAGCCAGCAATGTGATGCATCACTGTAATGAGGTTCTCAGCACCAGCGCTAAGCTAAGTAGCATTGGGTGCTAACATGAAGGACGAGGACGTGGCAATATGCTTGTTGCGCAGTCCTCTTAAAAGCTACGAAATGCCGTACTGAATTTGGAGATGAGCATCGCGGAACTGCAGTCGCGAGATGTCGTGAGAGTGCTAATGAATGAGCATATCAAGAGGAAAGGCGAAAAAATGGCGATTAAATGTGAAAAGCCGGCCAAGGCTTTCAGTGCTGAGCGTGAACCTCGCTAGCACTCTTACTGTGGAAAGTTAGGGCACTCGGCAGAAAGGTGCTGGACCAAACAGAAAGAAGAAAATCAAGGTAGTCGACGCGGCGGAAGTGCTCATGACGCTGGGCAAACAATGTGCAATTGCGGAACATTGGCTACGAAGACGACTCTGATCGTATAGCGTTTGCTGTTCGGTGGAACATTGACTTTCAACGAACAAGAATACGGCAGATTTGACAGTACAGCTACGCACCACATCTGCAACAATAATTAAATTCGCCACACTGAATGAGCACAATGAAGGTCTACTATCGGTGGCTGATGGCAACAAGGCTGAAATCAAGGGTGCAAGAACTATGGTCCAGCGAAATCACTTCGTCCGACGACGGTAGCGAGCATGACTCGGAGATCAAGGACACGTTATAGAGGTCAAAGATGAACAAGAATTTGCTGTCAGTACCACTAATCAACAAAAGTGAAAGTTTCAAGTTGTCTCCGACGGTGCGAGTATGCATATCTCACGCAAAGGTTCAAAGCAAATAGTCTCAACTGCTGATCTTGTTGATGGGTTATGCTGGTTACGCACACCGCAAAATATGGCAACATCAAAGTACAGTGAGAACATGCTCGCGCGGATGGTTCATGCTCCAACAGCTGCTACGTTAGATCATCAAGATCGGCAGGATAGAGGACGCAAAATACCGGTTGAATTAGCTGGAACAAGCTTGTGCCGGGGACGCCAACTGGGCAAAATGGTTTAAATGCCGTTCTCGAGCAATCGTACCCGTACCCGAGCAATCGTGACAAGCGCCGCTACAAGACGTTAAATTGCTCATTTCGACATCTGTGGCGCTAGGAAGGAGAATCCATCGGAGGTAGTAAGTATCTGCTTCTCGTCGTCGATGAAGCAAGTGGATGCATGAAGGGCTTTTACCTAAGTGCCTAGTCACAAATCGAAGACTATTCGAAGAGCTATATTTTAAAAGTGCAGACGCAGTACAACACGCGGGTAAAGTAAGTTCGACACGACGGGGCTCGCAATTTGCAACCAATTCGCTCAAGAGATTTTATGAAGATCAAGGTATCAAGCAGCAGACTACGGTCTTATATGCTCATTAGACCAACGATACAGCAGAGCGTGCGACACGTACAATTGTCAAGATCGGCCGCAATTTACTGCATCACGCCAAGCTTGAGAAGTGTTTTGTGGCGAAACAGCAATGACTGCGGCTTGCATCAAAAATCGCCTTTTGTCTTCAAAGATCGAAAGCAATACGCCTTATGAAAATGTGAGCAAGCCCAAGCCTAGCGTGAAGCACATGCGTGTATTTAAGTGCCAAGCGCACATTTTGACTCCTAGCAACAAGCAACTTAAATGGGACCCCAATTCGCGTTCGGGTATCTTCATGGGATATGAACAAGTTTCAAAGGCATATTATGTGTTTGACATTGAGGTAAGACAAATAGTGATAAGTCGTGACGTTACCTTCGACGAATCGAATATTGCTTTATCAAAAAAGCTCAAGTGGTGACAGCGACGACATCAATTTTGACTTGGATCGTCTTGAGATAAATGACGAAGTTGCAGGGCCAGTGGAATACAGACAGGCTGGAAAGCGCAAAGATCGTTCAAGATGTACTAACAAGGCAGCAATTATACGTTCGACACAGCGCGCAACTGGACTTGAAGAGTCGAGGGCTCCAGAAAATACGTTCGAGCGAGTCCAAGCGCCAATTACTTCACAAGGTGGATTCCCACAAACTCATTAAGAAAATAATGAAAGGCATGAAGATGACGATGATGAATCGATTCTCTCCGCATCTTGGCGAGCTAATGCTATTGAAGGTTCTGCGTTTCAGATGGTCCAATCCGAACCGCAGTTTGGCATAGCATTTACTTTTACTATAGTAAAGTAAGTTAGAGTATGTAAAAATAAGTGATTACGAGAAGTAGAAGTGTAAGCCCCAATATACCAATCACTTCCAAATATTCCATCTCCGACTCAAGCGTCTTCGCCACATCGCACAGACTCTTCGCTTCGCTACCTTTCTTCTTCGCTCTCTTAAGCATCGGCTTCAGACTTCAACAGGTTATAAGCCCAACGACGATGACTTCTGCCCAAATTGTTCGACGAAGATTGCAATCGACAATTTAACGGCGACACCTATGCCACGTAGAACCGCTACATGTGTGGCGTGTTCCTTACCAAGTCGGTGGGGCACGTGGTCAACTCCTAGAGGTTCAACAGAGCCAAGGCTTCCCCAGTAGGGCGCCCCGCTCCTACTGGGTATTGACGTTTTCCCGCACCGTACCAAATCTCTAGTTTAGCTCGGGATTGGTACTCTTTCGCTTTACGCGTATTGCGTAGGGGACAGGCCGGACATTAATGTTTCGTGCTTCCGCACGTATAACATCTACGGATGTTCTTATGCTGCTGCACAGCTTGCAGTGCCTCTTCTCCTTCCTCAACGAGGCTTAAATCATGGGTTCCGCTCTATTAGACGGAACCCATGTGCTCGAAGAGCTTGTTCGATATGAAGGCGTGCTAACATGAGCAGACTTAAAGTCGAACTCGGCGCGTAGCGCTATGGCAACTGCCTCTTCGAAAGAAGCAGGATGATATCGGAATAATTCCGTCCGGGCACACCCTCATTGAGACCCCCCATAAAGATGGTTACTACAACTGCTTCTTGCACCGAGTCTTGATGCATTGATGCAACGAGAGTTCTCAACTCCTGGACAAAGTCCCCTACGGTTATTTTACCCTGTCGAGTTGCTAGGAGCTGTGCTCGCATGCGAAAAGCCTGATCAGGTGGTGCAAACATGCTGGTCATTTGGTGTTTCAGCGAGTCCCATGAAAGAAAAGCGTTGTTTATGGACGTGCTGCACGAGAGTGCTTAATCCATAGCTCTACTTCCGAGCTTGGAAATGGACATGGCCACCTTTTGTCGTTCTGTTAAGAACAAGGCGGAGTCAAGGACATTTCCATCTGCTTACTCCAAAAAAGGGAGCTTTTCTCCCTCGTTTTCCTCAAATGCCTTTACATTGACAGCTAAAGGGCGAGCTTTAGGCTCTTAATCAGGTACAGAGATGTACCGAGTTGGCATAGATGCCGCTAGGTGATCCTGAACCTGTCAGATCAGGGAGGATTTATATTACATAAAGGCTTCAAGCCCTGTATGCAGAACCTCGGAGCCCTGGGACATAAAATTCAATGTGTTCAAGCCCAAACAAATATTTGAGCTTGTCATACGCTGTGCGTTGCGCCTCTGAAAGTTCTGGAAACGTTTCCGTTTCAGTATAGGCTTAGTCTTATAAAGACCCAGGCGCAGATTGACTACGAGTTCTACCGGGTGTAGCGGAGCTCCTTAAGTCAGACGAAGACTTATAGACTCAAATAGTCTTTTAGTTCTGTAGAACCATCGAATTTGACAACTAAGGGAGTCTTGCAAGCTATTAAAAGCTTAATGAATCCTAGTTCAGGGATTCAGGGGTTCGTAGAACTAAGTGGCAACTAGTGCCCGAGAGTATGTACCTTAGAAAGGCTTCTTCCTCTCACAGATTAATGTGCAAGCCTTTGGAAGGCACTGGATGCTTTGAGATCAAAAAGGAACTGCAATTTATTTAATTATTCAAATCTAAATGCCTTATTCTAGCTAATTTAGAAATAGATTTCGGCCGCCAGATTTATACATGGCGGCGACCACATCTGTTATCCACAATAAATGGGATTTTAGTAGTTAGCTACTTGAAAATAGATAAAGCGTATTTTACCCATAAAGATATATGTACCACAACAACAGTTTACCAACCGATGAATGCCCCATTACAAATTCGGCATGCCCCAGCATGACTCCACACGCGTCCTATTCATACGCTCAGCAACTCCATTCAACTGTGGCGCGTGTAAGGCGGCGTATAACTAAAAACAATTTCTTGGTCCGAGCAAAATTTGGCCATTTTTCGGACGCATACTCGCCACCGTTGTCACAACGAAGATCATTTGCGCGTTTGCCGGTCTGCTTTTCCGCGAACGCAACAAAATTGGCGAACTTGTCCATGACTTCTGGCTTGCTCTTGATCAAGTAAACGACGCAGTACCGGGACTCGTAAACAATAAAAGTCACAAAATAACGCTTGCCGCCAAACGTCGAGGTTTGCATAGGGCCACATTGTAATGGGGCACATATTGGTTCGAAAACCGCTGTTGTGGTACATTTACTTTATGGGTAAAATACCCCCTTCTATCTAATTTTAAAATAGTTAGTTACTTAAATCCCATTTATTATCAGTAACAAATGTGGTCGCCGCCAGATATAATCTGGCGGCCCAAAATCTATTTTAATTAGCTAGGGTAAGGTTTTTAGATTTAAATAATTAAATAGAGTGCAGTTCCCCTTTTGATCTTAAAGCGTTAAGTGCCTTTCTAAGGCTTGCGCATTGATCTGTAATAGATAGAAGACTTTCTAAGGTATATCCTCTTCGGCACTAGTTGCCACTTGGCTCTACGAACCATTGAATCCCTTGAACTTGGATTCCTTATGCTCTAATAGCTTGTACGACTCCCTGAGTTGTAAAACCCATTAGTTCAATAGAACTAAGTGGCTCTCTGGGTCTGAAAGTCTTCCCCTGACTTTAGGAGCGAGGTAGCTCCTCTACGCCTGGTAGCGCTCGTAGTCAATCTACGCCTGAGTCTTTGCAAGACTAAACCCTCACGAAAATGGAAGATGTTCCAGAATTGTCAGAAGCGCAACGCCCCGCTTGTGTCAAGCTCAAAACCTTATTCGGGCTTGAACACGTGGAATTTATTTTCTCCCAGGGATCAGGGGTTCTGCATGCAAGGCTTTAAGCCTTCATGCGGTACGAAGCCTACAGGACCACTTAGCGGCATTTATGCCAACCCGAAAATCTCTGTACCTGACTCAGAGCCGAGGGCTCGCCCTCTAACTGTAAATGTGAAGATATTTGAGGGAAAAGAGGGAGAAAATCTCCCTTTTTGGAGTAAGCAGATGGAAATGTCCATTGACTCCGCTTGTTCTTAACAGAACGGCAAAAGGTGGCTATGGCTATTTCCAAACTTGGAGGTAGAGCCATGGAGTAGGCACTATCGTGCAGCACGACCATAAACGCCGCTTTTCCTTCATGGGATTCACTGAAACACCAAATACCAGCATGTTTGCACCACCTGATCAGGTTTTTCGCATGCGAGCACGGCTCCTAGCGACTCGTCAGGGTAAAAGAACCGCAGGGGACTTTGTCCAGGAGTTGAGAACTCTCATTGCATCTATGGATCAAGACCCGGTGCAAGAAGCAATTGTAGTGACCATCTTCATGGGAGGTCTCAATGAGGGCGTTGTCCGGACGGAATTGTTCCGATCTCATCCGGCTACGTTCGAAGAGGCAGTTGCCACAGCGCTACGCGCCGAGTTTGACTTTAAGTCTGCTCGCGTTAGCACGCCTGTTTACCGAACAAGCTCTTCGAGCACATGGGTTCCGTCTAATAGAGCGGAACCCATGATTTGAGCCTCGTCGAGGAAGGAGAAGAGGCTATTCAAGCTGTGGAACAGCATAAGACCATCCGTAGATGCTATATGTGCGAAAGCACGAAACATTTACGCCCTGTCTGCCCTCTTCGAAATTCGCGTAAAGCTCGAAAGAGTTCCAACTTTGACCTAAACTAGAGATTTGGTACGGTGCGGGAAAACGTCAATACCCAGTAGGTGCGGAGCGCCCTACTGGAGAAGACCTAGGGGCTGTCGAACCTCGAGGAGGTGAGAATAATTAGAACCTAGCCCCGATTGGCTCGGTGCTTAATGGAACGGGGCGAGAGTACAAGCCTTGCTTGCTAGTCGCTCAAGCGACTGTAAAGGGCTTTGATAAGCCGTGGTCAATTTCAATTGATTCAGGAGCGTTTGCAAATAGGCTCGACGCCTTTCCCATGAAGGAAGCCAACAATACGTTGAGGCGCTTAAAGCGCATGAAGATGATACAATCACTGTTCGCCAAGAGACTGTGACTCGTGTCACTGCTCCCAAAGTTCCATTGAACTTAAGTATAAAGTTTCTGGATTTTGACAGTATAAAACGCTGTCTCGTACTTGATTTGGATTCGAGATATGATCTCATCCTTGGTATGGCCTGGTTAGAACACATGAGCCATGGATCGATTGGTGGTCTTAGACCTTAGGCGCCACGCGCAATGTTCCTAGCAAAGTTTCGGAGAGTCATGAACCCGCCTTTGCTAGGCAATAAAAGCGCTATTGGCGCGAATCATTGAATGAGTCTGTCAGTGTTTAGACATTGGCATGTCTGAGTTAATAAACTCTAACGTTAAGATATTAATTCTGAGCCCGACTCAGCAGAAATAAGTGGAATGGCACGTACCCCGTCGAGTGGCACTCGTTGTAATAACGATTCACTGAATGCTGAAGGCATTGTTGGCCTAAGGCCGAATCATCAAGGGTGCAATATCCCTGAGGTATGTGGAGTGGCACGTCTAAGTCCACCAAGTATGGTCGGCCGAGGTGGCATCATACTCAGTGTCAGTTCCTACGGATCCTTTTATTCCTTGGTTAAGGAATTCCAAGATGCAGTATGTAATAATCCACCAACTGATTTACCTCCGAATAGAGGTGTTCGTCATGAAATTGACTTGGTTCCGGGAACCAAATATTGTGTCACAAGACAATGGCCTTTACAAAGGGAACAGTGTGACGTTATTGACGATTTCTTCCGTGCTAAGCACGAGGCTGGAATGGTACGAGAGAGCAGATCTCCTCATTCGACACCGACATTTTGTGTCAAAAAGCCGAATGGTAAATGGAGCATTGTACACGCTTATAATAAGCTTAATGCTGTCAGTATCCCAGCACAAACCCTCATTCCTAGAATGGATGTTCTTCAGAACAATATGGTGGGATGTACAATGTACAGTGCATTGGACTTAGTCGATGGTTACTACCAATTGCTCATGCGAGCTAGCGATATCCCGCTAACAGCGGTTAGCACCCCAAGCGGCATGTTATGGGAGTGGCTGGTTATGCCACAAGGGCTTTCCAACGCCCCGGCAACATTTAATCGTCTAGCGACGCAACTGTTTCGCCCTCATCGAGGTTATGCACAGACTTACTTCGATTACATTTTTGTCCATAGTCGTGTGGAGCAGGGTCGGTCTGATATGGAAAACCATTTAGACCATTTGCAAGCAGTGCTCGAGTGTATAACACAAAAAATTGCATGCCAATGCATTCAAATGCATTATTGGCGCAGACGAAATTCCTTTCTAAGGATGCTTCATTGGAAAGCGAGGCCTTAGAGCGGATCCCGCTAAAAAAAACATAGTAGATTGGCCGGTTTCTAAAAACCAAAAGGATTTGCGTAAGTGGTTGGGTCTCGCCAATTATTTACACAAATATAGCGAATAATTACGCTGATATGGCTAGGCCATTATCTAAACTCCTTAAAAAGGATACAGAATGGTTCTGGACTAGCACCGAAAATAATGCTTTTCAAGAAGTTAAGGATAGTCTTATCCATGCTCCGATTCTGGCACTGCCAAACCCAATTTGGCCTTTCAGTGTCGTCGGTGACGCATCAGATTTTGCCAGTGGCAGTGTTCTGTTACTAAGAGATGTTGATGGGCATGAACGTGTTATTGTGTTCGAGTCTAGACAGCTTATAGCTGCGGAGAAGAACTACCCAGTTCATGACAAAGAGTTACTTGCTATGAAGTATGCTCTTGTCAAATTCAGAGTTCATCTGCTCGGCTCTAAGCCGTTTGTGATATATACAGATCACGCGTCATTACGCACGGCGACTAAGTCGCCCCATCTCTCACAGAGAATGACCCGATGGCTATCCTTTTTTGCGGAATACAACTTCGAGGTGAAGTATAAACCCGGCAAGCGAAATGCTTTGGCCGATCGTTATCACGCAGGCCGGATTATGAGCTTTCTCTTTTAACGACTATCTCGTCACCTATTCCTGAATTAATCCGTTCGACTTACGCCAAGGATTTACAGAGTGTAGCTCTGCTACGAGCTTTAAAGAACTCTGATTCAGGTATTAAATCGCCGGCACGTTTGCGTGCAAGGTTACATCGATTTTCTATCGATAACAACATGTTGCTTTATTGCACAGACATTGCGGACCCTCCGCGTGTCGATGTTTCTCATGATGAGACTTTGAAGTAATTCATCCTTATGAGCACACGATACTATCGTTGGTGGTCATCTCGGTAGAGAAAAGACCTACGGCTCTATAAGCCAGAGTTATTGGTGGCCCAAACTTTATAAATGGGTCAGCACATATGCGAAACGTGCCAACGGGTTAAACCCTCGGCACATGCTGCTGCGTCACTGGCGAGTCTTGCCGTCCCCATAGGATGCTGGGAGTCCATTAGTATGGATTTTGTTTTCGGTCTACCGAAAGATTCAGCCGGTAACTCCGGTATAGTGGTCTTTGCTGACCGATTAAGCAAAATGGCTCACTTAGCGGCCGTGCCGGATTCTATTGATGGTGAAGGTACAGCTAAGCTGTTTATTGATCGCGTGTTTCGACAACATGGTTTGCCAGTGGCAATTGTCTCTGATCGGGACCCCCGTTTCACGGGTAATTTCTGGAAATTAATTTTCCGAGTGCTTGGCAACAGATTGGATATGTTCACTGCGGACCATCCGCAGACCGATGATTATGATTAAACTGAACGTGCCAAACGCGCCATTGAAGACGTTTCATGCAGCGTGTAAGCTGAGACACCAAAGCGCTGGAGCTCAATACTCCCAGTGGTTGATTTTGTGTTAAATACCGCTGTACAGGCCTCTACAGGCTATACTCCGCTCTATGTAAACGGTCTTACCCACCTGACGTTCCATCAACGATATTACTGCGTGGTTCAGGGCTTGGTGGGGGAGAATTAGCCGATAGGCTTGCTGATATCAGCCCTGTTACCGTTCGGAAACAAGCAAGCGAGTTTCTCGTGACGCAATTTAGTGTCTTAAGACATGTAAGGGATACGATGTCTGATAGCCAAGACAAGCAAAAAGAACGAGCAGATGCCAAGGCAGAAGCTGTATTAATTCTTATATGGTCGGAGACCGAGTTTTACTAAACGCTAAAAATCTTCCTACCAACTTGGTTTCCGCGGTCTTCCAGACCAAATTGCGCCCGCGCTTTATTAGACCATTTACGGTCGTGGCCAAGACGCAGATATCGAAATGCAGTCATTCGAACGAGGCGTATCGGCGCTTGTCGTGGTTGCTTGGAAACGGTTTTTGGAGCATTTTTTATTTTTGACATCCACGGCACATGCTTAATAAGCCTGTTATCGATGGTTTAGAGGCGTCCTTAATCATTTTGCTAGCAATCATTTTTCGCAGCACGTCATTTGGCGCATGGCTTATTCGCAAATGCAGATTGATTTCCTCGAGGAAGTCGACGAATTAAATGACCGCTTTAACGTGCAAAGCCAGTAAAGACCATTGACGAGGTCGGCTGTTTCCACTTCTTGCTTTGGCTTTTTTCTTGCAATGTTTATGCGAGCTCTGTAAAACACGACTTGAAAGCGACCGTTTTTGTTTATCTGCGGGTCCGAGAGGAAATTATCTTCGGCACGTATAGCGCATTTTTGATTTCAATTTCGCGAACATCGGCGTTAGGTAGGACTACCTGCTCGACAGTCCCCACACCCATAGTTTTTGTCTTGTTACCGTAAGCCACTGAAAAATTGCCTTTGGCCCTGCTCGTTCAGTGTTGAAAACTTGGACTTGTCGTAGCATATATGCTGGGTGGCGCCACTGTCATTAGGCCACATTCCAGCCATATCTTTTTTCGTCGAAAGCTCGCCTTTCAGCGAAACCGCAAAGCGACCCGATCGTAGTCGTAGTCGTTTCTGTGCTAAAACTACACGTTACCAAGTCGGCGTCAAATTTTTTGCCGCGTCAAGCTCCTCGATTGTCGTATCTTTGCTTGGTCAAGCATCGCTCTACCGCGTGTTCCAATTTGCCGCAATAAGTGCACTGGCGGGACTCTCGCTTGGTACTGAACGCTTTAGCTGCGTCTTCAGTCTTCACCCTAGCAATTCTTTAACCTTGCCGCTTGATGTGCTCGTTTGTCAGCACCTTCACAACGTTTTGTGTTCGCAATTCTGCAATACTCATCTGCAGGTTTAGTTCGATATTCTCGAAGCTTTTTCGGGAGACTCAAGGCAGGCAGATTGCAACATATTCGTCTTATATATTGGCGCCGATACTGCTAAGCTTGGTGCTGAGGTTGAGACCCTTGTTGCGGTGATGCAAAATGTTGTCGCCTTCCGCCATCTCTATGCTGAATAAGTACCGCTTCAGGTAGATGCGTCCAGTCTTCTGCGATTCGCCGTATAATGTCTTGATGCGAGTCCTTCTTTATTATCATCAACCACATGGTGGTAGTCCAATCACAAGAATCGTTCAAATAAGCCACTCTGTAGTCCCGTTGGTTCTATAAGCGTACGGGACTGTGACTTGCTGCTCAATACCCTCGTTCTCGTAAAAGAACTTGACTGAATTAGTCGCAAATTCACGAGCTCCGTCATACCGCACGGTTTGACCTTCTTTTAGAATGTGTTTTAAGACTTCAGTATGTACGTCTTGATAACGTCCTTGCTTTCCGACTTGGCATACAAGCAGAATCTCTTTATGCATTTGCTGGCCTAGTCCACAATAAGTAACAGGTACTTGCTGCCTTAAAGATATTCTTGCTCCACAGGGCCGCAGATATCAAAATGCAGTCATTCGAACGAGGCGTATCGGCGCTTGTCGTGGTTGCTTGGAAACGGTTTTTGGAGCATTTTTTATTTTTGACATCCACGACACATGCTTAATAAGCGTGTTATCGATGGTTTAGAGGCGTCCTTAATCATTTTACTAGCAATCATTTTTCGCAGCACGTCATTTGGCGCATGGCTTATTCGCAAATGCAGATTGATTTCCTCGAGCAAGTCGACGAATTAACTGACCGCTTTAACGTGCAATGCCAGTAAAGACCATTGACGAGGTCGGCTGTTTCCACTTCTTGCTTTGGCTTTTTTCTTGCAATGTTTATGCGAGCTCTGTAAAACACGACTTGACAGCGACCGTTTTTGTTTATCTGCGGGACCGAGAGGAAATTATCTTCGGCACGTATAGCGCGTCCTTGATTTCAATTTCGCAAACAGCACCGTTAGGTAGGACTACCTGCTCGACACAGTAGTCCCCACAACCATAGTTTTGTCTTGTTACCGTAAGCCACTGAAAAATTGCCTTTGGCCCTGCTCGTTCAGTGTTGAAAACTTGGACTTGTCGTAGCATATATGCTGGGTGGCGCCACTGTCATTAAGCCACATTTCAGCCATATTTTTTTTCGTCGAAAGCTCGCCTTTCAGCGAAACCGCAAAGCGACCCGATCGTAGGCGTAGTCGTTTCTGTGCTAAAACTACACGTTACTAAGTCGGAGTCAAAAAAATTTGCCGCGTCAAGCTCCTCGATTGTCGTAAAACTACACGTTACTAAGTCGGCGTCAATTTTTTTTGCCGCGTCAAGCTCCTCGATTGTCGTATCTTTGCTTGGTCAAGCATCGCTCTACCGCGTGTTCCATTTTGCCGCAATAAGTGCACTGGCGGGACTCTCGCTTGGTACTGAACGCTTTAGCTGCGTCTTCAGTCTTCACCCTAGCAATCCTTTAACCTTGCCGCTTGATGTGCTCGTTTGTCAGCACCTTCACAACGTTATGTGTTCGCAATTCTGCAATACTCATCTGCAGGTTTAGTTCGATATTCTCGAAGCTTTTTCGGGAGACTCAAGGCAGGCGGATTGCAACATATTCGTCCTATATCTTGGCGCCGATACTGCTAAGCTTGGTGCTGAGGTTGAGACCCTCGTTGCGGTGATGCAAAATGTTGTCGCCTTCCGCCATCTCTATGCTGAATAAGTACCGCTTCAGGTAGATGCGTCCAGTCTTCTGCGATTCGCCGTATAATGTCTTGATGCGAGTCCTTCTTCATTATCATCAACCACATGGTGGTAGTCCAATCACAAGAATCGTTCAAATAAGCCACTCTGTTATCCCGTTGGTTCTATGAGCGTACGGGACTGTGACTTGCTGCTCAATACCCTCGTTCTCGTAAAAGAACTTGACTGAATTAGTCGCAAATTCACGAGCTCCGTCATACCGCACGGTTTGACCTTCTTATTAGAATGTGTTTTAAGACTTCAGTATGTACGTCTTGATAATGTCCTTGCTTTCCGACTTGGCATACAAGCAGAATCTCTTTATGCATTTGCTGGCCTAGTCCACAATAAGTAACAGGTACTTGCTGCCTTAAAGATATTCTTGCTCCACAGGGCCGCAGATATCAAAATGCAGTCATTCGAACGAGGCGTATCGGCGCTTGTCGTGGTTGCTTGGAAACGGTTTTTGGAGCATTTTTTATTTTTGACATCCACGACACATGCTTAATAAGCGTGTTATCGATGGTTTAGAGGCGTCCTTAATCATTTTACTAGCAATCATTTTTCGCAGCACGTCATTTGGCGCATGGCTTATTCGTAAATGCAGATTGATTTCCTCGAGGAAGTCGACGAATTAATTGACCGCTTTAACGTGCAAAGCCAGTAAAGACCATTGACGAGGTCGGCTGTTTCCACTTCTTGCTTTGGCTTTTTTCTTGCAATGTTTATGCGAGCTCTGTAAAACACGACTTGA
>NW_027152191.1:167321-170421 GCF_004359215.1 Bremia lactucae
TTTGCCGCAATAAGTGCACTGGCGGGACTCTCGCTTGGTACTGAACGCTTTAGCTGCGTCTTCAGTCTTCACCCTAGCAATCCTTTAACCTTGCCGCTTGATGTGCTCGTTTGTCAGCACCTTCACAACGTTTTGTGTTCGCAATTCTGCAATACTCATCTGCAGGTTTAGTTCGATATTCTCGAAGCTTTTTCGGGAGACTCAAGGCAGGCAGATTGCAACATATTCGTCCTTCATCTTGGCGCCGATACTGCTAAGCTTGGTGCTGAGGTTGAGACCCTCGTTGCGGTGATGCAAAATGTTGTCGCCTTCCGCCATCTCTATGCTGAATAAGTACCGCTTCAGGTAGATGCGTCCAGTCTTCTGCGATTCGCCGTATAATGTCTTGATGCGAGTCCTTCTTCATTATCATCAACCACATGGTGGTAGTCCAATCACAAGAATCGTTCAAATAAGCCACTCTGTTATCCCGTTGGTTCTATGAGCGTACGGGACAGTGACTTGCTGCTCAATACCCTCGTTCTCGTAAAAGAACTTGACTGAATTAGTCGCAAATTCACGAGCTCCGTCATACCGCACGGTTTGACCTTCTTATTAGAATGTGTTTTAAGACTTCAGTATGTACGTCTTGATAACGTCCTTGCTTTCCGACTTGGCATACAAGCAGAATCTCTTTATGCATTTGCTGGCCTAGTCCACAATAAGTAACAGGTACTTGCTGCCTTAAAGATATTCTTGCTCCACAGGGCCGCAGATATCGAAATGCAGTCATTCGAACGAGGCGTATCGGCGCTTGTCGTGGTTGCTTGGAAACGGTTTTTGGAGCATTTTTTATTTTTGACATCCACGACACATGCTTAATAAGCCTGTTATCGATGGTTTAGAGGCGTCCTTAATCATTTTACTAGCAATCATTTTTCGCAGCACGTCATTTGGCGCATGGCTTATTCGCAAATGCAGATTGATTTCCTCGAGGAAGTCGACGAATTAACTGACCGCTTTAACGTGCAAAGCCAGTAAAGACCATTGACGAGGTCGGCTGTTTCCACTTCTTGCTTTGGCTTTTTTCTTGCAATGTTTATGCGAGCTCTGTAAAACACGACTTGAAAGCGACCGTTTTTGTTTATCTGCGGGACCGAGAGGAAATTATCTTCGGCACGTATAGCGCGTCCTTGATTTCAATTTCGCAAACATCACCGTTAGATAGGACTACCTGCTCGACACAGTAGTCCCCACACCCATAGTTTTGTCTTGTTACCGTAAGCAACTGAAAAATTGCCTTTGGCCCTGCTCGTTCAGTGTTGAAAACTTGGACTTGTCGTAGCATATATGCTGGGTGGCGCCACTGTCATTAAGCCACATTCCAGCCATATCTTATTTCGTCGAAAGCTCGCCTTTCAGCGAAACCGCAAAGCGACCCGATCGTAGGCGTAGTCGTTTCTGTGCTAAAACTACACGTTACTAAGTCGGAGTCAAAAAAATTTGCCGCGTCAAGCTCCTCGATTGTCGTAAAACTACACGTTACTAAGTCGGCGTCAAATTTTTTTGCCGCGTCAAGCTCCTCGATTGTCGTATCTTTGCTTGGTCAAGCATCGCTCTACCGCGTGTTCCATTTTGCCGCAATAAGTGCACTGGCGGGACTCTCGCTTGGTACTGAACGCTTTAGCTGCGTCTTCAGTCTTCACCCTAGCAATCCTTTAACCTTGCCGCTTGATGTGCTCGTTCGTCAGCACCTTCACAACGTCTTGCGTACGCAACTCTGCAATACTCATCTCCAGGTTCAGCGCGACATTCTCGAAGCTTTTCGGGAGACTCAACGCAAACAGATTGCAACAGATTCGTCCTTCATCTTGGCGCCGAAACTGCTAAGCTTGCGTGGAAGGAAAACTCGACATGACCAAAGACTACCGCATTCCACCATATACATAATGAATATATGCGACATAAGTAGATGCGTCAGCAGATGCGTCAGCAGATAACGTCTAGATACGGCACAAGCTCTACAAAGTCATCAACTACATGGTGAAGTACGAATCCATAGAAGCAGCAACAGGCAAACGAACTTAGCACCTTAACATATATACCTAACACGGGCATCACCAAACGTCGACCTCACTTTAGGTTAACCAAGCCCCACACTCACTGCCCAAGACTCCGACTACGCCTTCGCCATGGAGACCTCCACGCCAAGCCGCATCAACAAGTTCGACGGAACCAACTTCCACGCGTGGAAGTTCAAGATGCAGATGGTGCTCGAGGAACGTGATCTGTGGGAAGTCGTTTGTGGAGACGTGAAGATCGAGCAATGCGTGACTCCATTGGACCAAGCGACGTTCAAGAGGGAGTCCCGCAAAGCGATGGCGATCATCTGCCTTGCGATGGAAGACTCGCAACTGCCGTTGGTTCGCTCAGCGAGTGGTGCATTTTATGCATGGTCAAAGTTGGAAGACCACTTTGAGAAGAAGAGTCTTGCGAATAAGCTCTTTCTTCGTCGTCGTTTCTTCACGACCATGATGGATGAAGGTGATGATGTGCTGGAGCACATTAACAAGCTCAAGACTCTGGCGGAGCAACTCGACGCAGTGGGTGCTCCGGTCAGCGAGGACGACTTGGTGATCACGCTTTTGGGAAGTCTAAGCGAGTCGTACCAATTCCTGATCACAGCGTTGGAATCCCGTTCCGACACGCTGACGTGGGAACTAGTGACGTCTCGGCTCCTACATGAAGATTTGAAGCGCAAGGAACAAGGTGGCGGTGCTGAGGGAACTGCGCACGGCCAAGCGTTTATGACAAGCGACAATGGTAAGCGCAAGGGACGACAGGTGCAGAAGACTGGTGCCTGTCACTGCTGCGGTGAACAAGGGCATTGGATCGCCAAGTGTCCAGCGAGGATTCGCGAGAATGTGGAGCGACAGAGGCCGCAGCGAGCGAATATCGCGCAGAGTGAAGACGACTCTGGCGATTTTCTCTTTTCGGTTGGAGGAAGTGCCTCCAAGTCGAGTGAAGTGTGGCTGGTCGACTCGGGTGCGACGCAGCACATGACGAGTTCCAAGAATTTCATGAGGAACTACAAAACAATCTCTCCGGTGGACGTACATCT
>NW_027152191.1:171074-173281 GCF_004359215.1 Bremia lactucae
TGACCGCTTTAACGTGCAAAGCCAGTAAAGACCATTGACGAGGTCGGCTGTTTCCACTTCTTGCTTTGGCTTTTTTCTTGCAATGTTTATGCGAGCTCTGTAAAACACGACTTGACAGCGACCGTTTTTGTTTATCTGCGGGACCGAGAGGAAATTATCTTCGGCACGTAAAGCGCATCCTTGATTTCAATTTCGCAAACAGCACCGTTAGGTAGGACTACCTGCTCGACACAGTAGTCCCCACAACCATAGTTTTGTCTTGTTACCGTAAGCCACTGAAAAATTGCCTTTGGCCCTGCTCGTTCAGTGTTGAAAACTTGGACTTGTCGTAGCATATATGCTGGGTGGCGCCACTGTCATTAGGCCACATTCCAGCCATATCTTTTTTCGTCGAAAGCTCGCCTTTCAGCGAAACCGCAAAGCGACCCGATCGTAGGCGTAGTCGTTTCTGTGCTAAAACTACACGTTACTAAGTCGGAGTCAAAAAAATTTGCCGCGTCAAGCTCCTCGATTGTCGTAAAACTACACGTTACTAAGTCGGCGTCAAATTTTTTTGCCGCGTCAAGCTCCTCGATTGTCGTATCTTTGCTTGGTCAAGCATCGCTCTACCGCGTGTTCCAATTTGCCGCAATAAGTGCACTGGCGGGACTCTCGCTTGGTACTGAACGCTTTAGCTGTGTCTTCAGTCTTCACCCTAGCAATCCTTTAACCTTGCCGCTTGATGTGCTCGTTTGTCAGCACCTTCACAACGTTTTGTGTTCGCAATTCTGCAATACTCATCTGCAGGTTTAGTTCGATATTCTCGAAGCTTTTTCGGGAGACTCAAGGCAGGCAGATTGCAACATATTCGTCCTTCATCTTGGCGCCGATACTGCTAAGCTTGGTGCTGAGGTTGAGACCCTCGTTGCGGTGATGCAAAATGTTGTCGCCTTCCGCCATCTCTATGCTGAATAAGTACCGCTTCAGGTAGATGCGTCCAGTCTTCTGCGATTCGCCGTATAATGTCTTGATGCGAGTCCTTCTTCATTATCATCAACCACATGGTGGTAGTCCAATCACAAGAATCGTTCAAATAAGCCACTCTGTTGTCCCGTTGGTTCTATGAGCGTACGGGACTGTGACTTGCTGCTCAATACCCTCGTTCTCGTAAAAGAACTTGACTGAATTAGTCGCAAATTCACGAGCTCCGTCATACCGCACGGTTTGACCTTCTTATTAGAATGTGTTTTAAGACTTCAGTATGTACGTCTTGATAATGTCCTTGCTTTCCGACTTGGCATACAAGCAGAATCTCTTTATGCATTTGCTGGCCTAGTCCACAATAAGTAACAGGTACTTGCTGCCTTAAAGATATTCTTGCTCCACAGGGCCGCAGATATCAAAATGCAGTCATTCGAACGAGGCGTATCGGCGCTTGTCGTGGTTGCTTGGAAACGGTTTTTGGAGCATTTTTTATTTTTGACATCCACGACACATGCTTAATAAGCGTGTTATCGATGGTTTAGAGGCGTCCTTAATCATTTTACTAGCAATCATTTTTCGCAGCACGTCATTTGGCGCATGGCTTATTCGCAAATGCAGATTGATTTCCTCGAGGAAGTCGACGAATTAATTGACCGCTTTAACGTGCAAAGCCAGTAAAGACCATTGACGAGGTCGGCTGTTTCCACTTCTTGCTTTGGCTTTTTTCTTGCAATGTTTATGCGAGCTCTGTAAAACACGACTTGAAAGCGACCGTTTTTGTTTATCTGCGGGACCGAGAGGAAATTATCTTCGGCACGTATAGCGCGTCCTTGATTTCAATTTCGCAAACATCACCGTTAAATAGGACTACCTGCTCGACACAGTAGTCCCCACACCCATTGTTTTTGTCTTGTTACCGTAAGCCACTGAAAAATTGCCTTTGGCCCTGCTCGTTCAGTGTTGAAAACTTGGACTTGTCGTAGCATATATGCTGGGTGGCGCCACTGTCATTAGGCCACATTCCAGCCATATCGTTTTTCGTCGAAAGCTCGCCTTTCAGCGAAACCGCAAAGCGACCCGATCGTAGGCGTAGTCGTTTCTGTGCTAAAACTACACGTTACTAAGTCGGAGTCAAAAAAATTTGCCGCGTCAAGCTCCTCGATTGTCGTAAAACTACACGTTACTAAGTCGGCGTCAAACTTTTTTGCCGCGTCAAGCTCCTCGATTGTCGTCAAACTACACGT